>NC_142981.1:11266818-11569848 GCF_061535395.1 Colias eurytheme | reverse complement strand
ATCAAAAACACCTTAAAAAACTGCCATAGTAAACTGTTTAAATTTAATAGTATTTTATAACAACCTTTTTCTCTTTTCCTTCAAGTTTATATGTATACATAGACTATATTTATAAATATAGTAGTATAAGTGAAGTCCCGTGTCCCCGTAGTGGGGTAAGGGGCAGATGCATTATTCATACATCTGTTTCACTGATCTATTTTCTTTAGGGACAAGTAGGTGATCAGCCTTCTGTGTCCTGCCAGACCGAGACATTTTTTTTTTCTTCGTCTCCACCGGGAATCGAACCCAGGACCCCTCGGTTCTACGCTCACGCGTCAACCACTGTACCAAGGAGGCGGTCAATATAGTAGTATAATATGTAATAATATGAAGTTATCATGAAAGTAAATTTTTGATAATGTTACGTATAAATGAATAAATTGAACAAATAATCTAATAATACATACAATTACGTATTCGAGATTTAAATAATAATTCATGCATTATTATATTTATATCAGACTTGATAAATAATAATAATGATTGCAAAATCTGATATAAGTTAATAAGATGGAAATCTCTTGAAAAATCTATATAAAGAGATTAAAAAAATCCAAATTAATGACATAAGATACTAAAACAAATGCGTCACTGCATTAGAGACCTTATTCCAATACACATAAGGATCATACATCACCAACCTCAACCCTGCTTCTAAGGCCACTAAGTACAATCATTGGACAATGTATATCCTGTTAACAATCTTGCCATTTACCAAATCTGAAGTGATTCGGACTTTGGGTCATATTTCAGTACACACAAGGGTGATATTTGCTAGAGCGAAAGCTGAATGTTGTCGAACTAGAGGGTTAGGGTCTTTTATGAGTTGTAAAAGTCTTGATCTTGCTGTGCGGATAATGTCTGGTTCTAAACGCGTTTCTTCTGGATATTGGTCCTGGATTCGGTCTAATTCTGCGTATAGGTATCCTGGAAAATGTAAAGTAAAAATTAATATAATATTTCATTTAAGTATGTATTTTAACTCTGTGTTAAAACTTATTTTTACATAGAGTTAAAATATATAAAATCTTATATATGTACACATAGTTAAAATATATAATTTTCTAATTCTAATTCTACATTATTTAATTATAAACGATAGTGTCTTGTCCTAAAATGGGATTTGGGATCACTCATGTTTTTATTAAGTAAAGAATAATGCGAAATTATATGAATGGGATATTACTCTAAGGAGTAATTATTTTGGTCAGAGTAAAGGGTAAATGAGTAATTATTATTTATTGTAAAACGAGTAATAAAAGTTAAATATTATTAGGCTGAAGAATTATTAAGAGTAATTATTATTAAAAGAGAGGGATTATTCGTACGTACATATACGTACGCGACACTTTTTATTTATTTATTACGACATTTTTTTATTTATTTATTAGGTAAATTATGGAATTAATAAGATATTGTATATAAAAAAAAACATCTGTTTTTTGTAATAGCTGACCTCTATCGTATGTTTATATAAACAAACATATACTTGAACTAGATTTCCGCCCGCGGCTTCGCCCGCATTTTCAAAGGAAAACCCGCATAGTTCCCGTTCCCGTGGGATTTCCGGGATAAAACCTATCCTATGTGTTAATCCAAGTTACCCTCTATATGTGTGCTAAATTTCATTGTAATCGGTTCAGTAGTTTTTACGTGAAAGAGTAACAAACATCCATACATCCATACAAACTTTCGCCTTTATAATATGTAGTATTAAGATTAAGATATAAATTTTAATTTACTTTGATTTGTATTCATTTAACAATAGATGTCGCTTTTACCAATAACGAGCAAAGACTTTGCTTATAATCACTTTTTTGTGTTCCTTTATCATGATTATCTTTATCATAATTAGTTCTATTTTTGTTTAATTATTCTTTTTCTTTTTTTAAGTGAATATTTAGAGCGTTTATAGTATTGTATTGTAGTGCCGTTATCAATATCGAGCAAATAAGTTTTCTTTCGTTTCGTTTGTTGTGTGAGAGTATTTCTTGTTATGGCCGCAACAGAAATATATATTCCCTGAATTTTTTATCGATGTATCGCGAATCGTGAGATAAGGTCTGGTGACGGACGGACAAACAGACAGACAACGAAGTTTCAGTAATAAGGTCCCACAGGTAGGGCAGCAGGGCGCGCACTCTGCGGGACACTGACCGAGCAGGGCGGGCGCGTAGGGCCGCAGCGCGTCCCGTGCGGTGTGCAGGTAGGGCAGCAGGGCGCGCACTCTGCGGGACACTGACCGAGCAGGGCGGGCGCGTAGGGCCGCAGCGCGTCCCGTGCGGTGTGCAGGTAGGGCAGCAGGGCGCGCACTCTGCGGGACACTGACCGAGCAGGGCGGGCGCGTAGGGCCGCAGCGCGTCCCGTGCGGTGTGCAGGTAGGGCAGCAGGGCGCGCACTCTGCGGGACACTGACCGAGCAGGGCGGGCGCGTAGGGCCGCAGCGCGTCCCGTGCGGTGTGCAGGTAGGGCAGCAGGGCGCGCACTCTGCGGGACACTGACCGAGCAGGGCGGGCGCGTAGGGCCGCAGCGCGTCCCGTGCGGTGTGCAGGTAGGGCAGCAGGGCGCGCACTCTGCGGGACACTGACCGAGCAGGGCGGGCGCGTAGGGCCGCAGCGCGTCCCGTGCGGTGTGCAGGTAGGGCAGCAGGGCGCGCACTCTGCGGGACACTGACCGAGCAGGGCGGGCGCGTAGGGCCGCAGCGCGTCCCGTGCGGTGTGCAGGTAGGGCAGCAGGGCGCGCACTCTGCGGGACACTGACCGAGCAGGGCGGGCGCGTAGGGCCGCAGCGCGTCCCGTGCGGTGTGCAGGTAGGGCAGCAGGGCGCGCACTCTGCGGGACACTGACCGAGCAGGGCGGGCGCGTAGGGCCGCAGCGCGTCCCGTGCGGTGTGCAGGTAGGGCAGCAGGGCGCGCACTCTGCGGGACACTGACCGAGCAGGGCGGGCGCGTAGGGCCGCAGCGCGTCCCGTGCGGTGTGCAGGTAGGGCAGCAGGGCGCGCACTCTGCGGGACACTGACCGAGCAGGGCGGGCGCGTAGGGCCGCAGCGCGTCCCGTGCGGTGTGCAGGTAGGGCAGCAGGGCGCGCACTCTGCGGGACACTGACCGAGCAGGGCGGGCGCGTAGGGCCGCAGCGCGTCCCGTGCGGTGTGCAGGTAGGGCAGCAGGGCGCGCACTCTGCGGGACACTGACCGAGCAGGGCGGGCGCGTAGGGCCGCAGCGCGTCCCGTGCGGTGTGCAGGTAGGGCAGCAGGGCGCGCACTCTGCGGGACACTGACCGAGCAGGGCGGGCGCGTAGGGCCGCAGCGCGTCCCGTGCGGTGTGCAGGTAGGGCAGCAGGGCGCGCACTCTGCGGGACACTGACCGAGCAGGGCGGGCGCGTAGGGCCGCAGCGCGTCCCGTGCGGTGTGCAGGTAGGGCAGCAGGGCGCGCACTCTGCGGGACACTGACCGAGCAGGGCGGGCGCGTAGGGCCGCAGCGCGTCCCGTGCGGTGTGCAGGTAGGGCAGCAGGGCGCGCACTCTGCGGGACACTGACCGAGCAGGGCGGGCGCGTAGGGCCGCAGCGCGTCCCGTGCGGTGTGCAGGTAGGGCAGCAGGGCGCGCACTCTGCGGGACACTGACCGAGCAGGGCGGGCGCGTAGGGCCGCAGCGCGTCCCGTGCGGTGTGCAGGTAGGGCAGCAGGGCGCGCACTCTGCGGGACACTGACCGAGCAGGGCGGGCGCGTAGGGCCGCAGCGCGTCCCGTGCGGTGTGCAGGTAGGGCAGCAGGGCGCGCACTCTGCGGGACACTGACCGAGCAGGGCGGGCGCGTAGGGCCGCAGCGCGTCCCGTGCGGTGTGCAGGTAGGGCAGCAGGGCGCGCACTCTGCGGGACACTGACCGAGCAGGGCGGGCGCGTAGGGCCGCAGCGCGTCCCGTGCGGTGTGCAGGTAGGGCAGCAGGGCGCGCACTCTGCGGGACACTGACCGAGCAGGGCGGGCGCGTAGGGCCGCAGCGCGTCCCGTGCGGTGTGCAGGTAGGGCAGCAGGGCGCGCACTCTGCGGGACACTGACCGAGCAGGGCGGGCGCGTAGGGCCGCAGCGCGTCCCGTGCGGTGTGCAGGTAGGGCAGCAGGGCGCGCACTCTGCGGGACACTGACCGAGCAGGGCGGGCGCGTAGGGCCGCAGCGCGTCCCGTGCGGTGTGCAGGTAGGGCAGCAGGGCGCGCACGCAGGCCGGCAGGGCGGAGGGCCGCTCGTCCGCAAGTTGCCGCACGAGGGCGCTGAGGAACTGCTCCAGGTACAGCCGGCCCTCGTCCACGAGGTGCGTCTGGATGAACTCGTTCGACTTGCGCGCGTTGAACGTGCGGAACAGCTGGCGGAGCGTCGATTTGGCCGCCTGAAAGGAATGGAGTGATGTTGTTTGTACAAAATACGAAGTTTTTGTAGAACATTAAATTAAATACATTACATATGACATAATGCTTAACTTCTAATTCAAAGAGCGTATTAAAAGATAGTAAAAATTACTTCAGAAATGTTAAAAAAAATCACTCACCCTCACAACAGCAGGATTGCTGTCACATAAATGCAGCAGGAAGCACGGCAGAGAACTTATAGCCTGTTCTACTAATCCTTCAGACTTGACCTTCTCAGCGATAATGCCAAAGAGACGAATGGAGTTCTCCCTTAATTGGCTACAATCCGTGTTCATGAAGGGGCGGATTTTCTGGGAGATCGCGAGTAATTCCCGATCGAACTCTTTGTCCAGTTTGTCAGTTTCAGTCAGAAGACGACTGAGCCCTTGTATGGCAGCTAGGGGAACGTTTTCGACGGGCGATCTGTGACGGAAATTGTGTTCCTTTAATTTATTACTATTACAAAAATATCAAGCAAAAATTTGATTTTTAATATCCTACTAATATTATAAATGCGAAAGTTTGTATGTTTGTGTCTTGACGCATAAATTGCTGGACCGATTTTCATGATATTGGGCACACACATAGAGGGTAACTTGGATTTACACAAAGAATAGTTTTTATCCCGAAAATCCCACAGGGACAGAAACTATGTGGATTTTCTTCTGACTACGCGGGCGAAACTGCAGCGAAAAGATTGTGTAGTATATACTTAAATATAAAATAGCGGTAGATATCTCACGGCATAATCTACGCGTCCACCATTTGGCTGAGCGCAGGGACGTGAGTTTAGCGGCACCGCGCAGTTCTTGTGCTGCTCCTACACTATAAGCTATATAAATATATGGATAACGTCTTACACCATCATCTGTGCATCTACCCCCTGGCTAAGCGCAGATATAGCGGCTGGTAATGATGCAGCGGAGCGCAGGCACGTGAGGTTGGCAGCACCGCGCAGGCTCACACAACGCACGCGCGGGCTTTCGTCCTTCCAACCGGAGTTTAGTGTTGCTATCACACTCTCTATTAGGATTGGGTTGTCGTTGCACCTGGGGTGATGTAAGCAAAACAAGTTATTTTTTGTTTTCGCAATTTCAAGTAGTAGTAGTAGTAGTTCAAAAACGCAAGTGGGCGCTTAAATTAATTGAGAGGGTTACATTTGTAAACATTAACGAAACAACTTATTTGAAACCTTTAGAATAATGGTAAATAATTAAAAGATCATAGCGACATCTACGACATAGACATCAATGTCATCACAATAAAATATCCTCACCGATAGTTCAAAAGATCAGCCAACAACGCGATAACAGCACACCGTTGAGGCGGTAAAGGTGATCTTGCGTATCCAGCGACACTTCCCACTAACCGACAGAGCTGTCCCGGGCAGGAGCGACTGAGAGAACTGCCCAGGATTGGCGCAAGTTCCAGGATAATGCTAGAACTGTCTCCGTGTTCTATACTCAAGCAGAGTGAACATGCTTCTTTTACCTAAGAGGTGGAAAATAAGGAAATTGCTTTAATTCACCCGTAGCGAGACTGTGAATGAAAACACCTTCTTTTCTTAAGCGTCGTCAGAACACGCCAAAAAGAGAAAAATAATGAATCAGTTCGTTACGAGTTACACTATGATTTAACAGGACTAATAAAATGTAAGTACTTGTACTTATGGCACAGAAATTTTCATATAATTTTATCCTATCAATAAAACCCATGCAAAACTTTAGATACCTTAACAAATTACACTAAACCCACCTTATAACAATCAGATCTCTCCAGGAAGCTATTAAACGTATTCACAGTGATCCTAGCCGGGGACAATTTGATGGCTTCTCTATTGGGAATGAATCCGAATCTCTCTTGTCCCTTATTAGTTGGTACTACATACGCTGGAGGTTCAGCCTCTACATAACAAGCTAGAGTCGTGTACAGTACGGCAAATAGTTCTGAGAATTTGTTCATGCATATTGGTCGCATTGATTCCTCTTGTAACATCTCGCCTAGAGCGCTTATAAGCTGAAATAATTGAGAAATTCATCAATTAATATGGTGAAAGAAAAAAAGTTACTGAATGGCTTAGAAAATTATTGAGTGTATTGGAGTAAAAAATTACTCTTTATGGAGTAATTGAGTAATTATATTTAGGGAAATGGAGTAATTATTTTTGAGAGCATTTAGGATAATGTATTTATTTGAGTAATTTATTGTTTAACAGCCGAAATATTTATTTTGAGTACTTTCATATAAAAATAGTTTTAAGAATTTCATGACGTTAGAAAGGTTAATTTTTATTAAAATAATAATGGAGTAATTAAAGAATATTTATTGTTCTAAAAATCTTCACTATTCATAATAAATTTACACAAATATAATTGTATTAATTACGCATCAATGAGAGAGGAATGATAAATTTGAATTTAATTTATTTTGGAATATCATTATTGAAAACACTTTTGTAATATTCTTTAATATTTAGAAAACTCACAGTCATTGGTTGCAAAGCAGCGATGTGATGTTCAGTGATATGGTAGGGGTCTTCATACAACTCTATAGATGTCATGAGGCGCAAGAAGTTGTCCACTATTGCTGTGGAGAGTCCCTCGTCTCGGGCTAGATGCCTCCAGCAACTGACTACGCAACTGTCAATTATAAAATATTGCTATTTTTCCTTCACTGTCATACTTCAAAATGCGTGTGTGTTTGTGCCTTTGTCAGTCTTTAAAAAAATGTTATGCTTTGGAATTTAGTTTGGGATATTTTAATGGTCAGAAAATGAAAATCTACATACACATTTTCCTCTTTATATTTGTTTATTACTCTGATTTATTTTTCAAGTAAAGGCAAATATACTTCTTCGTCTTATTTATGTATTAATAATTAAGTACTTATAACACAGATACTTACGGCTTCAACGGAATCCTTTGCCCCAATAGTACAGCAGTCACAGCATTGGAGTGGTGTTTCGTCAACGACATCAGTGGCCTCATGAGCCTCGCTCTGGCCTCATCATTCACCATTTCCATCGTCACCAACATAACTTCCACTATCCTCTCGATACTCTGATACAAATCCTGCCCCTTCTTTACGAAGAACGCATCTAATATAGAACTAATACCAACACTACGCGACTCATGTCCATCGTAACTTTCAAGCAAACTTTCTATGAATTGCATGGTATGTAAGTGGGGTATTTTTGGCGAAATTGTATCACACAGCTTCATACAATAATCACTTATCATACACAGATCATTTGTTAGGATATTGTTCTGTAACTGGGTTAGATTTCCCATACATTCGTCGTCTGGCTCAA
This sequence comes from Colias eurytheme, assembly GCF_061535395.1. Classification (NCBI taxonomy): domain Eukaryota; kingdom Metazoa; phylum Arthropoda; class Insecta; order Lepidoptera; family Pieridae; genus Colias; species Colias eurytheme. Next base: position 11,562,104 of record NC_142981.1, on the reverse strand, counting down.
TCGTATGGCCTTCGTATAAATCTTGTATCTGAATTATGAGTTTGATGCAGTCTACGGTCGTTAATCTTACTGGGAAATTAGTATCAGCTACACCGGGTACAATGAGACCTAATAAATACCCCATTTGACCAAATTTACTGGGAGCTTCGTAGTTTAGTTTAACATTTTTAATATAAGCATCAAAGACGACTTGAAGAATAAGTACAGCAGCGGTTCTTATCTCGTCGTTTTCATGACGGATCCACTCCATAAGTAAACCAATAATATCATCTATTGTACTCAAACATGTTGATTGAATAATCAATTCTTTTATCAATTCGTGTAGTAAAGTTAAAGAATCGTTTAATGTTTTGGCTAATAAATCGTTTTTATCACCGTTGCCTTCAATTTCATACTTCCTTTTAAACGAAGATAGTTCTCCAAATATACTGTTAAAGAGTACGCGAAGAATTGTATTACGTTCTTCAGGCAAAATGCCTTTTTGCAACTTCGTGAGCGCTTTTGATGCTTTCACTATTATGGGATATAGTTCAACATTCCGTTTTTCCAGATTGGAATTATAAATTTGTTCGAGAACAGCATTTAATAATTGCCAGCGATTTCTCAAAGTAACATTATGGTGGGCCGCTGGGTGCAGCGCCTTGCTTATCTCGTAAAGTGTTGTTACACTTGCGTTGCACAGATCGAAACCAGGTCCTGATTTAAGGATTTCTAATAGAATTGATGTGACATTTTCACCTAATCTGGCTAGGACATGAACGTCTAGACATTCCCTTGCGACCTTTCCGTAGCACGTTATAAGAGCGTACTTGACTATAGCAAGTTCGGCGTCATTCTTAGATGCTCTAGATGAGAGGAAATTCATCAATTTATTGCTTCGTTTTGCTTCATTGTCTTTGTATAGCGCATCCAATTCATTAAGTACGGATTCTCCGTGTTGTCTAGATGCGATGCCTATTGCTTTGCTTACGTAATCAACACTTTCAATTGGAATTGATTTGAGAGCAAGAAGTATCATCTTCAACACAGTTTCAACTGCAGCGGCGTTTGACATATGACAAGATAAAACAGCTAAGTATTGTAAGGCCACGCCTTTGATCATCGGCGATTGTTTCTTAGATAGAATCTGTTGAGAAATCAACGAAGATATTTTCTCAACCCATTTGTTGCTATTAACCTGTTCCACAGCGGAAACCAATAGATCCAATAACATACCATGCCACTGTTCTCTAGATTCATTTTTCTCAACATACTTTAGTAATCTATCTAATTCAATGGTCCACGAATTCTTTAAATTCTTATGAACATCACCAGAAAACTCTTCGAGGAACATAAGTAGGTTCCTATTTCTATCTTTCTCATCTGGATCAACGACATGCATCAGACATCGAACGAATACAAGGTCCGGTGAACATTTTGACTCAACACTGTCTGAAGGCTCATCTGTAGTTACTTCAGAATTGTTCTGCAGTAAAGAAGTGAGACAATGACTCACTGTTGACATGGATGGAGTGAAATCTTCAACAGTGAGGGCAGTTAGTAATAAATGCAATAATTGTGTCCGTACACTTGTGACAGTATTGCACATAAGAACCAATGAATTTCTGCAAGTGTCACGTAAGTCTTGCGCCTCAGCTTTGGAAACTGTTACTGGTCCTTCATAACCACAGTGTTTTACTATAAATTCTACCATAGCGAAATCTTCTGTGGCCATTATACAATTTCTATACACCAAAGCAACTATTGCTTTAACGAGAATCTTCTTCATTTTAACACCCTGTTCCATGACGATCATCACTTTTAAAATGGTTATGAATTTCGTTGCGAAATTTTCGATAAACACTTGAGACGATGTCGTTAAATGTGTAAGAATTATAACCGCTCTCAGTCTTTCTCTTTCTTGGTTATTTTTAGACATATGCAAAAGCATTTCAATGGTTTGATCTGGATATTGTGTCGCCATGTGATCAAAGCAACGGAGCACTTCAAAATGGTTCTTTACAGTGTGTGGCTGATCATAATCTGGTTCAAGCAGAACCAAGTTGCATAAAACGTGGTTTATCGAATTAATTACATTATTATTTAGCGACAGCTTGGGATTAAGTGGAGATGGAGCCAGTAAATACGAAATACATTGACTGATACTGAAGAAGTTTATCGTTGGTTTTCGATACAAAGAGAGCAATGAAAGTACAAATTTATTGACGGTCTCGTTGAACTGCCTTTCAGAAATAAGTCTGGTGATTGGGCCTAAAGCCTCGAGGACTGATTCTGATACTTTCGGCTCATAAGACGGCAACCACTGGTTGTAAAGGACGTCGAATACAATCGAGAATTCCGTGACAAAATTATCCTTTATCGATGTTATGTTGTCGGTCTCGACGTTATCGCCTATTTGCTCAGCCACCGCGACAGCGAAATGTCCGAACGCTGTAAGTAAAAGTAATTTAACATTAGCATGGGCAATTATAAGGCGACCTACTTTTTCTATAGTAAAAGTGACTTATTTTCGCTTGTTACAATTATCATTGAAAGGAGAGGAGAGGAAAGGAGAATAAAAAGAAATCCATCCACGTAAATAAGAGTTCATATTAATACTATTGAATAATTTATGTGCATATACATCGTGAAATGAAAGCCAAAAGGAAAATTCAATGGATCTACATAATTTTACACACATGATTGATTTATTACAAAAAATATCACGAATTTAATAATAACTGCTTATTCTTTCATTCATTCATTCTAAATAAATGCGTTGAACAGTGTTAATGATGCATACCGGATGATTTTTGCGAGGGAAGCATAAGAATTGATTTAAAAAATATGTTCAAAAACACTTAGTAGATCTCTCATTACGTCTATAATTGTTGAATAATCTTCTAAAGAGATACTAATCGTTTAATTGAATGAGACATTTTCAGACAAAAAAAGGTATTCCACAAATAGATTGCCACATTATATCAGATTAAATTAAATTAATTGTAAAGCAATGAAGCCACACAAATTGATTGTTTATAAACTTATAAATAACCTAATCATAGTCTTACCTGACGAGCGGTAGGAGTGGTAGCATTTTGTTCAGATTTTCCTTGATATAGTTGCCTTTGTCTTATTATACGCCTATGCCTGCCTGAGCCCATCTTACCTAACAAACGGTAATAGTGGCAAAATTTTGCCCAAGATCTCGTTTATATGCAGCAGAATGTGCCTGATGTTCCATCCATCCATCCATCCATTCAGCCCGGATAAGTCCACTGCTGGACGTAGGCCTCCCCCATACTGTGCCACAGTTGCCGATCTTTGGTTTTGCTTAACCCCTGATGTTGTTTTCTATAAATTACTTATAAGTCTTACCATATGCGAACGCCTGTCTTAGCCCATCTTGCCTGACGAGCGGTAGGAGAGGTAGCATTTTGCCCAGGATCTCCTTGATATGCACTACTATGTCCCTAAAGTTGGATTTTATAGATCGCTCGTAAATTAATAAGTCTTACCATACGCGAACGCCTGTCTGAGACCATCTTGTCTGACTAGTGGCAACAAAGGTAGCATTTTGCCCAGGATCTCCTTGATATGCGGCACCATGTCCTTGGTGTTTAGGACGGCCAGTGTGCCGAGGGTGTGAGCGATTGTGTAGTGCGGCACGGAAGCCGGGGACAGTTGGTTTATGAGACTGCGAAGTACCTGAACAATTGGATAGATCTACGGTGTACCTATCAATCTATGTTTATTAGTTGTAGAAATAAATAATAAATAATAAAATTAATTATTGACATAATTACACAGGTCAGAATAATTAATCCTTCGGCTCCCGAACTAGTTTAAAACTGTGTCTCAGGAGCCAGAGGCTTCTCCCAATATTGATCATAATATTATGTCTATAAACTAAACTAAAAGCTCTAAAATAACAAAATTAATGAAGAGGTAAGTTAAATTATTACGTAAGCGCATGTGTGTATATAGATGAATGTGTGTGTGTGTGTGTGTGTCTGGGTGTGTGTGAGAGTTGTAGAAATGATAGATAGAAATGCAGAAAATTTTAAAAACTAATACCCGACTACTAAAACACGCTAAAAGTACGAAACAAGAATATAGTCTCTGCTGATAGTGATTTGTTTTAAGGATTGACTTGATCGTAACTGAATAACATTTAAGTAATCTTGTTTTTCTTTGCTTAATGATATTTATCAGTTAAAAATGACCATTAAAAAAATGGTAACATCTGCCGATCATAAAAACTTTTCCGCTTTTCGGCCAAATAATGTTATTTTAATAATATATATGACAAATCAATATAAAATTTCAATAAAGCTCCCATAAGGTATTTTACTATAACCTAAATACAGCAATCGATTCAATCACTTGCATGGATTATTCATAAGGCTTCTTTGAATGAACTAAATAAACCCCAATTGAGGCGGTTATTAGGGCATGGTTGTTTTAACGATTTTTTAACGTTATATCCTTTTAAACGGACCAGCTTAAAGAAGCCCCCAAAATCGTGGTCATTTAAGCTGTTTTTAATGAGTTTCGATGAAAAATACGTTTGTTTTATGATTGGGAATAAAATCGTAAAAATGTTCAAGACTGCATTTTTTTACAATAAATTTAATTTGACTAAAACTGTCAGTTTTTAAGCTAAATAGATGAAATATTGTTCATCATACTTTTACAAAGCGAAAGAATATGTATGTGTTTACATTAACAACACATCTTGTTCAAATAATGATATAATGAAACCATGTGTGCATGTATTTGATAGCATGTACAAAAACAATAACACTGCTCATTTACAGACTACATTGAAAGCTGATCTTGATTATCAAATCATATTGTGTACTAGCTGTGCCCCGCGGTTTTACCCGCGTTGCTCCGCTCCTTTTGGTCTTAGCGTTATTATATATATAGCCTACAGCCTTCATAACGATAAATGGGCTATCTAACACCGAAATAATTTTTCAAATCGGACCAGTAGTTCCGAAATTTGCGGGTTCAAACAAACAAACATCAGCTTTAATAAGTATAGATTTGAGAGAACTGGTTTACACAAAACTTAAATGTGTTTATGTTAACGAAATTATTAAAACAAGATTTCGTACATACCTATTCATATAAAAAGTATTAAGGTCGATGTCTTTAAAAGGTCAGAATATTATTTCATGAATTAAGTGTTTTGTGTTGGACTACAAAATATATGAATTGATATAGGTAAACCAGAATCTGATGGCAAATTGGGAAATCAAAATTTTGAGTGTGCAACCCTAGGGAAAATGGACTGAAGGATCTTGATACTACTTATTTTTTATTTTGTCCTCAACATCATTAGTCACATTACATAAGTGAACAATACTGTACTTAATAATGAGATATCCACTTAATATTATGTAGGTACATACTTACATGTATAATATACATATTACTTTTATCTATGTAACACATATTATTATTTACACATACCTATATTTGTATATTCATTATCATTATGCCATGTAAAAATATGGATGTAATGATAATGCAGATCAAAACTAGATTGCTAATATTTTTTTATTAAATAAAATAAAAATATAATTTGGAAAATCCAAAAGTGCACGCCTCATAATTTTTTTTTAATAAATATTTATTAATTATTATTTTTGTTTATTTAATAACAATTAAACCACATCGAATCAGACCCTGAAAAATGAAAGGGTTCTATTCCTGAGCATACTCAAGCGTAAGAGAAAAAAAAAGACTCGATTAGTAAAGTATTTCGGTCGCTATCGTGTTAACAAGAAAAAGGATCCGCACATACAGACACACGAACGTCCAAGACAGAACTTTTTTAAACTGTTTTTTAACTAGTTTAAATAACAAAAATGACATCAAAAATATCATGAACGTTAAAAATAGTGTTTTTTCTTAATATGTGTGTGTATGTATTATCTTACAAGTGCAATGTATGATACATAAAGACATTTTAAGTTTGAAAAATCAGATGTTTTGCGCGAAGTGACAGTAGTACCCACCTCAACGCTTCGCTTATGAGGCGTGCAATAAAATAAAACTATGTTTATTTTCGTAAGTATTAAAGATACACACATTATAAAATTGACTTGGACAGCTTGGACTTGACGAATAGCCGTATTGGAAACTCCTGTAATAAGTTTTCATAAAATTATATTGTAATTAACAAACAATATGATAGTTACCTACTTATAATATTTTTTATTTTAAGTATCAAAACGGGTAAGTCCAATTTACCAATAAAATATTCAAAATTGAAAATTGTGATGTGTTTGACCCTTCTTCATCGAATGTTTTTCTATACACATTATAAACAACACCTCTTGCTTGTTATCGCAGCGGCTTTTTCGACATTTTCGAAGATTTTTTAGACAAAATCCTAAAAAATATTCATCAATTGCAAAGAAGACAAATAATTTGACAACCAATTTGATAGTTGTCAAATAAAATTGCCATATGAAAATATTTTATTTCGTAAATATAAATATGCCATCAGATTCTGGTAGACCTATAATAAATATATTTTTTTATAACACTAACATTTTATAAAAGAATTATGAAAGAATAATGGTTGGATAATTTATACAACTTTTACTGCAGTTTTATTTTGTAATTTAATTTTTTTCGACTGAATGGTGGGCTTGGTTGGTAGTGGCCCTGCCTGGCAGGCCATAGGTCGTGGGTTTGATTCCCGCCCGGAGCAAATATTCGTGTGATGAACATAGATGTTTGCTCTGTGTCTGGGTGTTAATTATCTATATAAGTATTTATTTAAAATTATATACATAATATGTTTATCAGCCATCTGGTTTCCATAACACAAGCAAAAGCTTAGTATGGGATCAGATTGTGCCGTGTGTGAAAATTGTCCTGAAATATTTATTTATTATTTCAATAAATGCATAATGTTGAATACTAAGAATTGCACCCTAGAAAATATACACAATATAATTAATAACTTAAGTTTGTTGAGTATTTGTGATTTTGTGAGTCATTATGCAAAACTACTTCTATAGAATGTGAATTTACATTAATTTTGCACGCCTCATAAGCGAAGCGTTGAGGTGGGTACTAAGTTGTCACTTCGCGCAAAACATCTGATTTTTCAAACTTAAAATGTCTTTATGTATCATACATTGCACTTGTAAGATAATACATACACACACATATTAAGAAAAAACACTATTTTTAACATTCATGATATTTTTCATGTCATTTTTGTTATTTAAACTAGTTAAAAAACAGTTTAAAAAAGTTCTGTCTTGGACGTCCGTGTGTCTGTATCAGAGATGTAACGGAGCTTCGATTCCGGTTCCGTTAAGTCGGAACTTCCGTTTATTATTACACTTTCGGTTCCGACTTCGGTTCCGATACTTTTGTATCGGATGTTAATCGGAGGTCGAACGAAACAAAGCGGGCGGCACGCGACGGCCTGTGCCGAACAGGTTCATACATGTCGCGCGGGGAATCCCCCGACCCCCACTATGTGCACTCTATCATCAATTAGTGGTGCTGGCCTAATTTACGACTCTTTAAGAAATAGATTGGATGGGGACAAAGCATCAAAGCTTTTGTTCATAAAGTACAATACATTACTTTTGGAGTCCATTTTGATTTAATTTGCTTTAGCTATTGTTCATTTATTATAATGTCAACAAATGTAACACGCTACTTTGGGTTTTAATTTTAATTAAACTTTAAATTCATTAATTTTATCTTTTGTTCATTTGGAATTATGCCAATTTTTTTTCACAGTTGTTTTTTATTTTATAATAAAAAATAAAAATGAAAAGAATTGACTATAAATCATGTTTTATTTGTCCTTAAACAAACTGACCCTGCCTCCGATTTCGATACCGATTCCGATAAACCAAATTTGAAAACTCCGATTCCGATTTCGGTTCCGATAAAACTACCTCCGTTACATCCCTGGTCTGTATGTGCGGAGGATTTTCTTGTTAACACGATAGCGACCGAAATACTTTACTAATCGAGGCTTTTTTTTTCTCTTACGCTTGAGTATACTCAGGAATAGAACCCTTTCATTTTTCAGGGTCTGATTCGATGTGGTTTAATTGTTATTAAATAAACAAAAATAATAATTAATAAATAATTATTGAAAAAAAATTATGAGGTGTGCACTTTTGGATTTTCCAAATTATTTGATATTATGCTTAAAAATGTTTTAATAACAATGTAGAAGGACATATTTCTTAAAATTATTAAAAATAAAGTAAATTTTGAGCTCCAAATTGTTTCATTAAATTTCTGATTAATATTTAGTATTGTATCTATACATAGTGTCTTTGCATTCTTGACCATAAAAAAATTAACTTACGAGATCCAGAAACTCATGGCCCACAGCCACAAGAACGGCTGAAGCTCCCATCTGCACAGTTGGCTCATATGAGGGGTTTTCTGTCATCGCCCTGAGCATAGCATTGACAAGCTCTGCCGCTGTTGACGGATTTAGTTTCTTCACCTGGCCTACACATGTTCGCTCTAACACCCTGTTAGAAATGTATTAAGTATTAATTATAAGGCACACTTTGTAAAGGTATCGGCACACCCGGACACTCCATACAAAATTATCGTTTTGACAGTCACACTGTAGAGACTGCAAATGTGTGTGTTAAGTGTTAACGCTTTATGGTTGACACATTTGTGACTAGCGTAAACAAAAATTCGCGTTTTTCTGATGAAATACATCCGTAAACAGTAAAATATCTAACCATTTTCTACGAAAAACGATAATCACAAATCCAAAATAATAAAATTACTTTAAGTCAATTTGATTAATGTTGTCAATCTTCGTTGCGTATCATCCTTGCAGAAAAATATGGCCCATTTTAAGCACGATCGCGCGGGGTGAGGTAAGTTTAATTTTGGCGTTTAGCAACTATTATGTATTCTGTGGTATCGGTAATTAATAGTAAAACTATATCATAATGATTCAAAGGTGCTTGAGTGAAAAATGTTTGAATTTGACTTTATATAGCCATTTTTTTTATTTTGTTTGAATTTTAGCAATGTCTAGAAAGTAAGGATAGTTCTGCTTGGCGACTGGTAGTCCTGTGGAAAAAGGTAATGCTGGTACTAAATTATGCAACTCCTCAGCACATTGCCAAAGGAATATCTATATACCGACAAATTCTTGGTAAAGGTGATAAGAAGAGGTCTAATTGAATAAATAAATGATTGAGTGTTAAAGAAAGCCCTATCAATGCATGCTTGTGTAAGTATCCTATTTATATACAATATATTAAAGACTCATAAGTCTTTATTATATTGTATATAAATAGTAGTGTGTGTGTGTGTGTAGTGTTTGTATAAAAACATAATTTAAGTACTTTGTTTATTTGTATTCATGTAAGATTGCTTATCTTTATATTATTTGCATAGAAGTATGTAGTTATATCTAAATACACAGTCCAAAAAAAACTGTGTCATAGGTATTATGATGTTAAATCATAATAGGTAGTAGCTACAATTCAATGTATCCTACTAATATTATAAATACGAAGTTTGTAAGAATGCATGGATGTATGTTTATAAACGGATTTTGATGATACTCTGCAGTTATGTTGCTTATCTAACAAAATAACACACAAGCCATAGAAATATTTGCTTTTGCAATTAATTATTAAATAGAACGTAGAATATTTAAAACAAAATATACTCACTGTACAATATTTCCCGTTTGTACGACATTAATTCGAACAGTGTTTTTGTAAAATTCACATATTATTTCAATTACTTCATTAGGATATCGATTGGCTATTTTCGTAAGAGATTTTATTATGTTGTTGTTTACAGAGTTATCGCTGTCGCAGAGTGCATTTATTAATACATTCACCGTATCTGTAAAATAACAAATTCATTAGTTTATTACTCTTTCAAAAGTACACATGAATAATACGGAATATTAATGCCAGTACCTTTCAAACATTCTGTATCCGTTAGCGACATTTTCACTTAACCATGGGAATGAAAATGAACTACTCAAAACAGATATTAAATTAATATTTATATTAAACGCAGCAGAAATAAAAATTACAATTCACAAGTCACAATCGTCACTCAGCGAGTACAATATTTGTACAATACGACAATGTCAAGTGTCATTAAACATCTGGCATTTGACAGTGACAATTTGATTCAGCGTATGACCGCACAGAGCGTAGGCACAGAGAAAGTAATATATGTACAATTTTATATGTATGTTTATATGACAGTTATAGAAAATGATACAATTTAAAAAAAACTAGCATCTGCGACAGACTCATTATTTTTCGAAAGTAGAATAAATGAGTGAGAGAAGTTTAGTATGAAAAAAATGAGTTGATTTAGCTAATAAAGCGTTAAAACGCTAACACAATTTTATTTATTTTGATTGATATAAATACGCTGTTAATTAAACAGAATATACAATGTAAATTAGTTGACAGCGTTATTATTCTAAGGGCGTATTCAGAAAGAAAGCTTGAAACTTATAAGCGCTTATCGGCGCTTGTCAACGCTGGTTCGTTCTACACAAAGGAAGCAGGTTGAAGCAGACCAAAACAAATTTTATATGGCAGCGCCCAGCGCTGACCGCTTGTTGAAGATTGTCGGAACTTGTCGGCGCCGATTAGCGCTTATCGGCGCATGTTCATATATTAATTTCCTGCGCGGGTTATCAGCGCTGACAAGCGCCGATAAGCGCTTATAAGCGCTTATAAGTTTCAAGCTTTCTTTCTGAATACGCCCTTACATCATTTTGTAACAAGTAGAGTTGAATTGTTTTTTCTCATAATTTTGAACACATTGTTTTTTTAACGAATTATTAAGTAACAAATGAAGATTAGTTTCTTTAGTTAAAATCTGTGTAAACGATTATTAGTCGAGTAATTTTATATTATACTCCGTGCTCCGCGGTTTCACCCGTGGCTCCGCTCCTGTTGGTCTTAGCGAGATTATATAAAGCCTTCCTCGATGAATGGGCTATCGAACACCGAAAGAATTTTTCCAGTCCAGTAGTTCCTGAGATTAGCGCGTTCAAACAAACAAACAAACAAACAAACTCTTCAGCTTTATAATATTAGTATTGATTAATAAGATTAAAAGTCCAATATTTTTTTTTAATTTGCTTGATTAGTGTTTTTAATTTTGTTTTAATTTTGTTGAAAATTATTGCATTGCATAATAACAAATTATTTTTAATTAATGAATTTATAAAGAAGATAAATTCTATAATGGATGTTTGTATGCACAGATTATTTATCTATAATAAGCAAATTAATTGTAGGGTTGCTTTTTTTAACACTGTAACTTTACTATGGTAAATTTAATTTAGTCTATGCTTTTGATTAGCAAAAGTTGGGCGACGGCTAGTCGGTTATGTTCAACGTTTCGTTAAATTATTTCGCTAATATAGGTCATAAATAGATTAGATGCGCGAAATACATAATTTCATAAAAATAGTATAAGTAATGATACATCGTCTATTTAAATAAAATAAATTGCGAATTCGAATAATATTAAAAATCATAGAATACGACTTTCACCGGATACATCGATAATTTGATTATACGAAACAGAGGTTGCAAATTACTTATTTAGCGGGCAGTGAAACAATCTTACGATGTATCCGTGCATTTGGTCAGTTACTGATATAGCTGTGTGATGAACTGTGTGGTTCGTTTAAGTGACAAAGCAAACGCGTCGGCTCCCACAGGCCACTCGACACTATTATCCCATCCGTGATTACGTTGCGCCGGGAACTGGGCACTCTGCTTAGTCGCCGCGGGGACTCCAAAGCGGTAAATACGGAGTCGCAAATCCTGCTCCGAATCATTTATCGTCAGGATCTCGGTGAGTACCGCGCTAGCCAGTCTCGCAGGGACTCGCAGTTCCCTCTCTGACAGGAGTCGGGCCGCGGGCGTTACTTGCGCTCTGACATTGAACAGCGCAAGATCAGCTGCCGTTTGATCTTAAAATAGACGTAGAATACTGAGCCCCTCCTGGCAGCGGACTTAATCAGCTGATCCGTACAATGCTTTAATTATATCCAATTGGATAATTAATTCAAAAGCGTGGTTGATCAAACGCGATTTAAATCATTCATTGTGCGCGCTGATAACTTATCGGCGTGATAGTGTCATTTATAAAACAATTTGCAGTCCTGACATAGTTTTCAGTGATAACAACTGGTTAATTGGTTTCAGATTTGAAGATGGTGCAGCAAGATTTAACTTAGGTGTTCGGGAAGGGTACACATGGTTATGGTAGGGAATGGCTCTCGGGAGCTCATCGGTGTGAGTTCCTAGTGAGATAGGGTAACTGGATGTGAGTGTAGTGTTGTGAAGTGTCTAGTCATTAGTGAGTGAGGCTAAGAGCCGGGATGCCCTCCGTTATGTTGTCCGCAGTGCTTGAAGAGGAGGCCGACTTGTATGAAGCCTTCCCTCCTCATGTTGATCCCTCCGGAATCACCATTTTAACTGATAGCCCACCAGGTATGTATTGCTTTTTAACATATAAAACATACTTTTTAAAAGACAGCTATATCGTGCTGTAGTAAAATTAAGATAGCATTTATCTTATCCATAATCTTTATTACAAATTAATGGTTCCGTTTATACTCAAAGGAAATCTTGAAGATTATGGTCCTACAGAATTATCACATTTGAATTACTAACTAAACAAATATTTATTATTTTAAGGCACACTGTAATTATACTTTATCTCTGTGCAAATATTTACTGAGAGTTGTGGATTCTCTCCTGTTTACAATGTAAACTTGTGTCTATAAAGTTTATACTGATTTGTAAAGTGGAGAAACAGTGTAACATACCATTGTTTGAAAACCAAAGTGTGCTGTGTTGCAATGCATGCATGTTTTACATAGACATGTAAATTATATTGCCATGCATACTAAAATAGTTACACTGCATTTTTTTTTTTTGAGAATTAAATTTAAAAGGAAAAATATGTGTAATTTTATAAAAATGGCCAATCACATGACACATTGAATACCATACATTTCTAATTGTAATATAAAATTCATATAAGTTACTAGCTGTCCGCCCCGGCTTCGCCCGTGGTACCTACATGTTTAAACTAATCTATCTCTCAAGTTGGATCGAACTGCACATGGTGTACGAATTTTATTATAATCGGTTAAGTGGTTTAGGAGTCTATTGAGGACAAACATTGTGACACGAGATTTATATGTATTAAAATAAATAAAACAGACTATTAGGTTCTGATATTTCAGTCATGTTATTACAATACAATGTGGTGATATTTGAGAATATACAAACATTTTATTTTTAACTACAGAACTACAGATGAACTGAATTTTTTGTAATGTTTGCAATCATTTGATACTTGATAAGTGTCAGCATTTTAAAATTTGGGTAAAGTTACAGGTGTAGGATTGATTCTAGTTTTTGTAGAAATTACATTTCACAGTAATTAATGTTTTAAAAAGGATAAGAATTTAATTAAACATTTTATAAATTGCATGTATTTTATATTTAAGTATTTCTGATTATTAAATAATTATTTTATTACACAAGAAATTCACTCAATCAATTAAATGCAAAAAACATCATATTGGTATTTGTGTAACATATAAATAATATTTACTTTTGCATAATTGTTTGAATAATTTACATTATCAATTAATTCTTGCATTTAGTAATAATAAAATTTCATAGTTAATAAGTAATATTGGTACATCAATGCTATATTTAATATAACAAAATATAATACAATAAAATAAATATTTGTAGCTAAAAAATTTAATGTAAAACATGGTACATATATGTATAATAATAATTACAAATATCCAACATACAGAAACACAGACTAAGGAATAAATTTAAAGTTTAAGTTGGTCTGGACCAACTATGTCCATGTTATAACTCTGGAGTTATGCTTATAATGTAAGGCTTTCAACGAACTTTATCCTTCTGATATAAAGTAATATGTTGCTATTAAATGACATGCTGAATCCCGCGACTTCACTCGCGACGTGCATGGTTTCGATGTTGCGTATGTGCTATGAACAAACTCTGTTCTGAATTTCATACAGATCCGACCAGTTATTTTTGCGTGAGAGTAGCAACGCCATACATCCTCATAAAATTCACGCTTATAATATTAGTAGGTGGGTCGTTTAGAATAGGATGACTCTCTTTGTCATCAAATTTAGTTAGTTTAAAAGATCGACTATATTCCTTCCTGCTGCTGCGTGGCCTCTACTACGATAGGTCTGCCGGCAATTGCGTAAATTGCCTCTGCCTATCTAAATCTGAAAGGCACACGAGAATAAATGGACCAAGTACGGTTGCCTATGCAATTGATTCTTTACGGATGCTTCGCGGAAGTTTCGTAGAAGTGAATGTAACAAGGATAGGTTTAATTATCTAGTATTGTATTGGATATTTCCTGAAAGTAAAATATTGTGATATTTATAACGTTGATATTGTTAGGGTGTGGTAGCTTGTAACATCTTCGACGCAAACAATTTTAATGAGAGTGTTCGTTTACGTCGATTCAGGCTTATTTTGGAAAGCCTTTGTCAAAAATACAAAGACTCGTTTAAAACAGGAGATCCCATAATTGATTCTCCGAGGAATAAAGATTGGCTGGAAAAGTTAATTACCGTATCATTTCGTTCTCTGCTGTTAAATTAGATTTCTACCGCGTCTTTCAGCTATTTCTGGCAGTTTTGAAACCTCTTTTCTTTTTCAAATAATCGTGCCTATGTGAGAGAATCGAGTGTCATGAAGAATCGCTGCCAGGCCGTTAATATTCAATAGATATTGACCCGGAGGTCAGGTCCATTTGATTTTCATTAAGAAATATTTCGCGAAATACGCAAGTGGTGATTTCTTATTGAATATTTTACACTGCATGGAATTATTGAACTAAACAATGAATCAATCTTATAATAAAGGAAGTAGATATTAGCTTTCCAATCTATAGATCACAGACATGTATCAAGATAGACTAAGCGAGTGTATGTACTTCCCGTGTCCAAACTAAGATTATGAAACTTACTTGACGCTGGCCTACACTCAGTCCGCGCTTGCAGTTCGCCAAGGAAAGTCGTGAAGCTGAATAAAGTAAAATGCCGAATTGCGCCGTTATAAACTGTAGAAACTCCACAGCTGTGAGTGGCCGAGTTAGCAGAGATGTTTCCTTCCACCGGTAAGTAATTTTCTAATCAGAATATGCACTATTTATTTTAAAATCAAATAAAGAATATCTGTGGAAAACGATCGTGACAAACACGGATACCAAATCATACGAAATGATTCGGAATACATTGCGGCTTTTACTTGGCACGGTAAAGATCGAGTCGTATGATAACAAGCAATGAATAGCGTCTTCTCATTTTTCTGTTCTCATTTTTCTGTCCAATTTTGTGGTTAGTGATGTTCATTTGATGCAACAGTTCTCGATTCTAATCGATTTTATAATCGAACAGAAAAATGATAACTAATTTGAAGGAGCAATTTTTCAGAAAAAAAGGCATAGATTTTTTTTGTCATTTAATACGACTTGACCTAGAACTTTTAAGTATTTTAATACAAAGGTACTAAAAATAAATATTATGACATGGACGCCATTAGTTAAAGTGTCATCTTGGGAGTTTTTTAAGAAAACTCCTTATTGCTTAGACTATGTTTGTTTTTTCAGTTTTCCAAGTAACCCGAACATAAAAGAAAAATGGATTGATGCAACGGGACATAAAGATTGATTGATTGACAGTTTCATTACTTTCTTTCGATGTCCTCTCTAGTACGTAGTACACGGTAACTCAATGGGCATATGTAAGAAAAAGCTAAAACACATTAGTTTACTTGTTAGAATATTAACCCATTGACCACCGTAAGGCCCGATCGGGGCGCGACACAATAGATTTTCTATTGTGTCTGTGATTCCGAGGACTGATGGATTAAAAGGTTTATAAATTTATTTTATCATTCCTCTGTCTATGGTAATTATCATTTTTCTGTCTTGAATCGATTTAGTAATCGATTACGATTCATTTATTTAATTACCTCTTAGACATAGATCTAGTTTGATATGATTTCTTTCGATTTACTTCGATAGGATAGGACGATACTAGAATCGCCGCGCGAGTGGCGTCCTAATCGATTAAGCGTAAAATGAAAATACCATCACTAAAAAGCACTCGTGACGTCATAACGCGTCAAGGTCAGTACAAAAAATATGATACGCTTGGTTTTCATACAGATCGCGGTACTTGCGTAGTCTATCTATGTCTGTGCTATAGATGACTAGCTGCTCCGCGCGGTTTCACCCCCGTGGCTCCACCCCTGTTGGTCGTAGCGTGATGATATATAGCCTATAAACCTTCCTCGATAAATGGGCTATCTAACACCGAAAGAATTTTTCAAATGGGACCAGTAGTTAGAGATTAGCGCGTTCAAACAAACAAACAAACAAACAAACTCTTCAGCTTTATAATATTAGTATAGATTAACTGGTTCTCCATGCAAACTTACGATAAACTTTTACAAGTTGTTCAAGTTCTAAATAGTCTCATATCTTCAGTGAAGGTATTTTGCTTATCTGGTGAATTAATTTAGTTAAATTGCGTTTTCAAATGTAGGCCAGCGAGATAGCTGCGACACCTTCTTCCTTCGCAAATAAATCTACTTATTTATTGCTCTAAGTAATGTCGTAATTCTGATGAGTTCTAGAAGGAATGATCCAGTAGATTCGTGGTAATAAATAAAGAGATACGTGGGGTTATTGTAAAAAATAGTGAAGATGGAGTAGCCTCAATAGTAATAAAATGATATCGACGAGGAAAGGTTTTACGTTTGTACCAAAAAAGCTACTAAATGAATTAACCTATTTTTAAATGTTATATTTGATTCTTTCGTTACATAGAAGACATAGGGTAATAAAACCCTTAAACAATGTAAGAATTGTAATATTGGAAAAAAAATACGTGAAAGCCAGGTTCTAGTGGGATTATCTTTATCATTAAATTGCTATAGTTATATTGCAACCATATTTTTCTTTAAATCTCGTTCGGTTAATCCTTCCTTGATTGAACAAATAAGGATACTTTAGAGCAAAAATATAACATAATAGTTGGTATATAAAGTTAGTTGTAGGCATGGGTACCTGACCTTTTTGATTATGCCGAATCTTCCATGAAAGAAATCGTAATAATTCACCACAAAATGTTTACCAAAGCCGCATCTCATACGCGTTCACCGTCCGTGCTTGTAGCCGTTAAAACTATAACCATAGACAACTTTTCCACGAAACGTGTGTCAATGAGGTATTGTTGTGAAACAAAGATACGTAATTCTCGTTGAATTGTATAAACTTCACACAATGCCATAACCTATCCAAGAGTACACGATTCAAGATTCTTTGCACAGAAAAGTGTATGCCTGATTAGATAGTGTAAGGAAAGAATGCCGGTAAAAGCAATTTTTATCAAAAATTAGATTTATCACGCTATTTATTGGCCGTATTAAAATTTAATCAATCACGTACCAAGTATCAATTTCTCCGAAAAATTTATTGGTAGCGGAAATATTTTTGCAATCGAGTCAAAGTTTAATGCAATTACGAATATCAGACTTTTATCAATATATGAAGTTATTTATATCTCTTACTAGCGGTCCGCCCCGGCTTCGCCCGTGGTACATATTTACGTTTTCTCTACATAAAAACCATCCTCGTACTTCAAGGAATATAATAAAAAAAGAAATATCGAAATCGGTTCAGCCGTTCTCGAGTTATGCGCTTACCAACACATTTTGCGATTCATTTTTTTAAATAAGATTAAGATTAAAGAATTCCATTTCCTAAAAATCATGACTTCGTCGGTTATCACGGTATTAAATGTTAAAATCTCTTTAATCAAAAACCGATTTGACTGTAATGGAATTATCTGGAATTTATTGAGATAAAATCGACTCCTTTGTAAGGAAAACGAAGCGTAAAGTATTATCAGGATTGAACAGAGCGGGAGGTCATTTAAAGGTTAAGCATTTCTTATTGGATTTGAATAAAAGTATCGCCAATCCGAAATCGATTATTAATTCAATATTTTTATGGAGTGGCTGGAGCGACTTACTGATATTTTATTGAAACATTTTCGTGGATGAACTGTGACAAGGTTAGCCTCGAGGAGAAAGATTTTTTTTGTGCATGAGAAACCATTTGGTTCTCCACTCCAATCGATGCTTCGACTATGAAGATGATGTAAATCGCAATGTCCCGTTGTCTAAAATGTCTTTTGTCGTCAAAAAATAAACTTCTGAAACCAACACTGTATTCAAAAGAGTTGTTTCGAGTTTTGAATCTTGTTTGAAATTTTGTACGAGATAATATTTGCTCAGCTGCTTGATGCTTCAATGTTGTAGGCTAAATAAATTCATGCGAACTTTCTGATAAAAAATAGTTTCTGTCTCACTGTCTGTCCTTTGCTACGCTAACAATCTATTAAATAATAAATAAGCTATATTATAAATTATCAGCATACATTATTTTTGATTTGAACCACTTGAGAATTTTATCTTAAAAGATTTGGATAAGCTAATATGTTTGTCTATTCATCACTGTCGAGTTAGCCTGTTTTAGACAATGGGGTCTCTTGATTAGCTCTTATCGGCCATCTTGATTGAACTAAAACAGAGGTGATACTGGAAGTTTGTATAGCTTGATATTTTGGTGCTCCTTTAAAAAATGCTAAAAATATAAAAAGGCAATGGCCGCTTTCTTGAATTGCTAACATCTCTGAAATCTATGCACCTATGTAAAACCTTTCCTGTTAGAAGCTTTTATTACCAATAAGATGTCTTAGTGGTTGAAATTTGACCCCATTCCAACTAGACTCACATGTGTTACATAGTAGTACATTGCACGTATCGAGTGAAACATGATGCGTACAATAACTACAAACCTACAATGTAATACGTATCATCCATGTATCATCGTGAAACGTGTGACACGATCTCCTGGGATCTTTTAAATACAAAAGCAACGATGCATCATGGAAAAGATACACCAAAATACGTATGGGAAGACGATCTGCGTATAAATGAGCATTTAGTATTGAACTCTCGATTTATGAAAAATCGGACGTATGCTATGACGCATTTAATACGGATGATAAAAAACAGCATACGCAATATCGCATTCCGTTTTGTTTACCTTGTGAATGACTAAGGTACGAAACATTGATACAATCTTCCGGTAGATGCTTCCGTTTTCATGTAAGACTATACTTGATATTATATCTGTATGTACTTGCCTCTGAAGTATCCACGCATTATCAGCGACTTGTTAAATCGACACTTGACATTGAGATTGCCGTTTCAAGAAAGATTATTGTTATGGATTTTTTTGTCAGTATACAAAATTGATGCATTTTAATTCTGTCCTACCACGATTAGACGTGTAATTTTATATATATAAGAAAAAGTTTATTTATTAAGAAATTGTGACGTATTCTGTAACTAGTTCTTTGTACATCATAACCCATCTTATTTTAACTTGCAAAAAAAGATTGCTATATTACAATTCGAGAAAGTTGCTCAAATTTGATGACTGCGAATTTAATAATACACTTGCTTAAGAATAGCACTGACGAGTTACCAAATAATATATTCGAAGTAATTTGAAAGTAACGTAATTATATGTGATTAACTTTCACATGATTGTTATAAAGTAGGTAAAACATGTGTTTTTATAGAGTTCCTGTATTGGGCTAACACATAATACGCGTTATTCGAGGACAAACATTGTAATATAAATAAACTTTATTTAACCTACTACGTTTCATAATCTATACATATAATAAATCTGTAGAAGGGTCAATTTTGTACATTGAAAATATTGAAAAAATAAATAGCAGGGGGTGTTACTGGATCGATACCAAACCCAAATATGTGATTAAAAAAATTTTTGTCTGTCTGTCTGTCTGTCTGTCTGTCTGTATGTGAAGGCATCACGTAAAAACTAACGGTTCGATTTCGATGAAACTTGGTATAATTATACCTTATTATCCTGGGCATAAAATAGGATACTTTTTATCCCGGAAAAATACGTAGAAATAAATAAATCTTAATTTTTCCGCGCGGACGGAGTCGCGGGCGGAAGCTAGTATATAATAATTTGAACACTGTTTTTGTTACGTTCATTCATTTCACAAAAATAAATATTAAAAAAAGCATTGGAACATTGGAACGAAGTTCGGCCGTCAGCTAGCGCTTATAGTAGTTAGTTTATAATTATGAAGGAAAAATATAATATCTGAAGATTGTAAAATAAGATAGCTTCTATTTTAACCTTCAATTCTTCTTACTTCAGCAGAAACTTACAATGTGGGAAATGAAATTAAAATTTTAAAATTCGATGGGTCTAAGAAAAGAAGATGGGTCGTAAACTATTTTTTATTATTTTATAGTTTTATACCCCTTTTGCTAGGTTAGCTAGCATCTTAATATTATGTGCTTCTACACGATTGTACCTATTTGAACTTATACGAAAAGTCATATTTCCTGTTATAAAATTTCCTGTTCCATGTTTTTTAGGACTATATATTTTCAGTTATCTTAAAGTTATTACTAATGAGTTACATAATGATAATATTCTACATATTAAGAGGTACATAGAATATTATTTACGATCTGTTGTACAGCTATAAATATGAGTTAATATCGAACAAAGAGTCGTTAACATATTACTTGTGTTTCAGATATATTTATTAGCTATTAAAATAATAGAAGATCTCTTCATGTATTTTTAATTTGATTGTGGTTTTATTTTCGCTTCTCGTTGCGAAAAATCTAAAGGAAAATAGTTAAATAAGGGTTGGAAATTTCCATGAAGAAAGGCTTTGGACGGGCCAGTAAAGCCCAAAATAGATAGAGTAATATTGCAATAGATTTGTCACGTGCTCTGGCGCATTAATTTAGACATAAATAAAAAATTATCATTTGGGAGATATGTCAGCGTTTTATTTTTATTTAGCTCAGGTACATTCAGTAGTTTGAATAGTATAAAAAGAAACATTGCCACTGGATGATTGCGGTCGCGACTATACATCGATGTTTTAAAACTGTATACATTTGCGGTTTATCAACGCTTACAGCCGTCAAAAGTAGCACATTGTTTAAAAGTTTTTTTTACATACGTACAACGATAGTAAATAATGCCGATGCTGGTAGGTATATAATCTCTAAAATACATATAATCTCTCAATTCTCGTTCACATTGTTATCAACATGTTGAAATATATGTTCAAATTATTCATGGTTATATTTACATAACACATAGCATACAAAATTTGCAGAACAAAGTGCAAAACATTTAAACATTAAAATATATACAGTATTATAAGGCCAGGAACAAACTAGTTTTATCTTTTAAGTTAACATAATTGTATGTATTTTATCGATTTGTCACTCGACTCTATTATAAACTTTTCCGGGATGATAGCTAGAAAACAAAACAGATAAGTAGTCATAATGTACTTTTAATGAACAAGGTAAAGGAATTTTCAAAATAGGTTTAAAAGATCTTGAGATTACTTCCCAAAAACTAACGAACTCTTTTTCTTTTAAATTTTTAAATATAGGCGTTAACAGGTAAAGTTATATACATTTCTAGCAAATCCTTGAAATCTCACGCGTATCATGGCATGTCTATCTGATGATAAACATAGGTAATATATAAAACGGTTAATCCCAAAATGATGCGTTGTTACAAGCAATTTTCCTCATTTATTCCTGTAGTTGTATTTTCGTCGAAAACAAAAGATTCACAAATTCAACGAAAATATTGTTTTGTATTGAGATTTTAGATCGTCAATCAGATATTTCACAAGGAATTTATCTTTTTAGGATTAAATGAAACATAAATTTTTCTTCTAACATGAGTCTATTCATTAATACAATCATGTGCTATGCCCGCCTATAAATAGTAAAACTGTATAAGACTACATTCATTAATATTAAAAAATTAAAATAATTTGATTATTCATTAATTATAATTTATAGCGTTAACACAATATGTCATTATTATTAAGTTAATACTACTAAGAAACACCACCTTTATTGTAATTACTTATTTCTTAAACCTTGAAGTAAAAAAAAACTCCGAAATATAATACACTTGATATTCAGAGTTTCAAATGTTATCTGCATCGCACATTGCAAAAAGGAATCTTAAAGTTCACTGACCTAGAAATTGTATTAAATCGGCGAAAAATCTAAATGTTAATATATGCTCTTATAAATTAAGTTTCGCAACTTGTGACAGTCTACTTAATGCACTTAGCTCAAGTTGACATGGTTACCTACTAACGTTGCAAAACGCATACGTAAGCGGTTTTATGTTTGAGGGTGTGTCGTTTGCTGTGTTTACATATATCTCGATGGTGTTTACACTCGTTTTATTTTATATTTATGGCCTTGTAGATTATAACTTGTATGTTAGCATAGTGAGCAGAATTACCATACCTACACACTATGATAACTCTTAACCTATTTAACTAAAAACTGAACCGAAGTTCAATAATTACTTGTGTAGATTAACTATTTTGATTATGGAAACATTGAAACATTGGTCCTTATAGTGGGCGAAATGAAAAAAATATCGAAATGATGACTAAGTGATAAACCCTAAACCACCCATTTAACTGAAAACAGTTCTAAAGATCGAAACTTACTGCTAAAGGTCAATAACATTTGCCGCAAAAAATACCTTCACATGAACAATAATGTCGTACCGATATTACATAGTTTCTCAGGTTTTTCTTGCATAAAAAAACAAACAATAACAAAGGAGCGTCGCGATTGAAATCCGAGAAACTAGTGACATCTATTTATTCTCGATGTATTTAATTGTGTAACGATGTCTGATAAATGCTGTGACACTGCGCTTTACACCGGTAGATGTCGTTTATAATGTAAAGTATTTGTGATTTTATAGCCCTTATGAAGGAGGCACGGGTTGGTTTACCGTGACGTCATAAAGTACTAATTCCAGTAGGTATGCCAAAAAGACAGAGGAATGGCAAAAAGAAAAATAGGTCATCAAACGCCTAACCTTTCGCCTAACCTTTTATTAGGTAGTGCTTGATGACGTCACAGTAACATCCCCATTAACATCAGGTGGCCCTTTGCTTGGTCTGTCATAAAAAAAATCCCAGGATTTTATTGTATGTTATGTAGGAAGACTTTTCATTTTAGTTTCATTATATCGATAGATAGATAGATGTTTAATTTTGCTCTTCTAATAAAACAGTAATAGGTATGTTTATACTATATAAAAAAGGCAGGTGGGATATCTGAAATAGGTTTTATACTGTACACTTCCTTTGTAGAGAGAAGTGTTTGAATGCAACATGAAGTGTTTCCTTTATGAACACCTGCATTGAAAATGTAAAGGCAACAACCGCAGAGGCAAGTTTTTATTTATTACATCTGTCAATAATTCATATCAGCAATATTATCAGTGTAAGCAAGGATATAGTAAAGAGTAATTAGAAATAACATTAATACAAATTATATCTACTTTAGATTGAGCACTTATATGACGACCATCTTATCGCCATGTCGATACATTTAATTGATATTAGATTCAAAGTTTAAATCACCTTTTAATTCCGTTAAAACGCCTTAAAATTAAACCAAATGCATTTCTTCCTCTTATAATTTCATACAACTTTAAGAAATATAAGAAAAGTTTTTGTGAAAGTTAATCCATTTTTCTATCCAATACTAAGTAGCTTAGGTTTCAAATACGCTGGAACACTTATTTTTACCGCGTGCTGGAATTTGCGTCTACGCTAGAGAGGATATTTGTTGCCGTCGCCTTGGTATCCTTGAGGGTAACCTGTCCATACTATGGCTACGCGTCGACTGCGGTGATCACCCACGCATTTATGCATACCACCTTCCGTGTTCCCCAACCAGTACGACATGGGAACCTTCAAACAAAGAGCCTACACCTTCCTGAAAAACCAACATCCTTCCTAAAGCCGGCAATACGATCGCAGTGTTTCCAACGCTGTGATCGTCATGGGCGGTGTCTATCACCTACCACCAAGTGAGTCGCCTGCCCTATTGCCAGGGTTATTATAAAAAAAAAATAATAATGTTGAGGAGCTGTTAATCCATCCGTAAAAAGAGATAATTCGTGTGCAATGTGACGCAATACGACGTGTTGTGACGACGCGATAAGTGTGTTTATGAGTCATAAAAATGATATTGTTAACGATGATATGGATAAATAGCGTAATAGTTTAATGTTCAGATAGTGGCGCTTTTTTAGAATCGCGGTAATTTTAGCGTGTTTGAAACCACGTTAGGTTCGTTTAGAAAATAATATTACAATGTTATGTTTGCGGGCAGGCATTATTTACATTCTGCAGGGACTATCGCTTTCTACTGGTTTAGAAGAGATCATCTTGGCAAATTTTATTAAGATGAGGGTCTATACTCTTTCGTTAAATAGTGTTGAAACGATATAAGAAAGTTTTCCTGTATTGAAGACGATTATAGGTTTAGGACCAGTGCCGGCGTTAGAACGGGGGGGGGGGGGTGTGGGCGAGAGGGGGCGATGGCCCAGGGCGACATTCTGGGGGCGAAATTCTGGGGGGCGCCAAGTTCTGAAGTTGGAGTCTCTTGCCTCTCCTGGTGAAAACCTTCAGAACACCTCAAGTGGGTGCCACAATATTTTCGCCCCGGGTGTCAGTGGCCCTTACACCGGCACTGTTTAGGACCTACTATTAATTATTATTTGAAAATGAGGACATTTTAGGGGAACAAACATGCATCAATTTGCATTAAAATTTTAGAATACGATTACCCGATTTTTTTTAGAATTTCATAAGAATTACAAAGGGATTTTATGTAACCCGGAACTAGCCATAACTAAAACACCGTTGTATGTATGACTTAGCAAACTTTTAATTCACATTGCTTGCGATCTTTAATTTCTTGTTTTTGGACTTTGTATCCCGTATCTACGTGAGAACTGTTTACCACAGATAGTATATTATGATTATTATTGGTTTTCCCAATAATGAAAAATAATTTGTCTCAAAGGTGAAAGATAATAATCTAGTTATGATAATTTTGCTATTAACCGCTTTTGAATATAATATACATACTTGTTATTCAATTTTAGCCGGTCGTCCTTTTATGTTTTATTAAATACAATTGTAATATCTCATTGAAGACAACATAATATTAAAGCAAAAATAATTTGGAAAATCCAAAAGTGCACGCCTCATAATTTTTTTTAATAAATATTTATTAATTATTATTTTTGTTTATTTAATAACAATTAAACCACATCGAATCAGACCCTGAAAAATGAAAGGGTTCTATTCCTGAGCATACTCAAGCGTAAGAGAAAAAAAAAGACTTGATTAGTAAAGTATTTCGGTCGCTATCGTGTTAACAAGAAAAAGGATCCGCACATACAGACACACGGACGTCCAAGACAGAACTTTTTTAAACTGTTTTTTAACTAGTTTAAATAACAAAAATGACATCAAAAATATCATGAACGTTAAAAATAGTGTTTTTTCTTAATATGTGTGTGTATGTATTATCTTACAAGTGCAATGTATGATACATAAAGACATTTTAAGTTTGAAAAATCAGATGTTTTGCGCGAAGTGACAGTAGTACCCACCTCAACGCTTCGCTTATGAGGCGTGCAAAAAAGAGTATTACGTATTAGTGCAAAAACGTGTATGTTCGTGCATTGTTCGATCGAGGGAAAATATTTTTATGATTATTATTTATTATTAATTTAATTTTCTTGAATATATAAAAAAAAACATGATGTAGAAGCATACAACTAATCCATACTAATATTATAAATGCGAAAGTAACTCTGTCTGTCTGTCTGTTACTCAATCACGCCTTAACTACTGAACCAATTTGCATGAAATATGGTATAAGTAGAGATATTTTGATACCCGAGAAAGGACATAGGATAGGTTTTATCCCGGAAATCCTACGGGAACGGGTTTTTCTTTGAAAACCCGGGCGAAGCCGCGGGCGGAAAGCTAGTGGTACATAAACGCATAGTAGCAGAAAAAACACGAATAAATTAAATTTTAATAAACTTAGTAACTAGGTAGTTAGGTACCTGTGTTGTTTAAGGATATACATAATTTGGAACTACTAATGCATTTTTAATTTATTAAATAGTCAATTAATTACCCCTTTGTTTGTAACCGACTTCATAGTTCATTTATGAGTAGGTATCAAATAAAATAATTGAAGAATTTTGTCAATAATTTTATTTTGATATGTGAAGTGGTAAGTACAATGTCGCGGCTAGACAGACTTATTAGCTTATTACCTATATTATAAAGACGATTGTTTGATGTATGTTTGTAACTGTTTCACACAAAAGCAGCAGATCGTATTTGTATGAAATTTGGTACAGCACGTAGACTACTTTTTATTCGGGTACCATGCGAGTGACGCCGCCGCATATACCAGCTAGTGTTAGTACTGTTGTGTAGATACCACTTAATTTACAAAAAATAACAAAAGACAAATTAAATGTTGTTTTTAAAGGTAGATATTATGTTATAAAACGTTTACATCTTATATATAAAATTCTCGTGTCACAATGTTAGTCTGCATACTCCTCCGAAACGGGTGGACCGATTCTCATGAAATTTTCTGTGCATATCGGGTAAGTCTGAGAATCGGCCAACATCTATTTTTCATATGTACCACGGGCGAAGCCGGGGCGGACCGCTAGTTATAAAATAAAATAAAGTATTCAGAACGGAAGTGATGAAGTTTCGAACAGCTACAAAGAAAACTTTCCAAAAATAATGCTCATTACAAATTGTAAAACAATTTCACATTCAAGAATACGATTGTCGTAATTTGTGCTAAAATTTTAACTTATATCTCTCTGCGTCTACTCATTTATTTATTCAGGCAGATAATGTTTTATTTATTTTATTTATTTATTTTATTTATTTATTTATTTATTTCACCTTACCACCACCAATATAATATTACAATGTGACAATTTTAGTCTTTGAAATCATCAACAAAGATTCGTAGGTATAAAAGGCACGAGATAAGCTTTGTGACATACAAAATATGCTTGTTCTTAGAGTATAAATACTGAAATTACATACAAAAAAATGCCATAAATTAATTAAATGCTTAACTCATACATAAATTAACTAAATACACTCTACTATAAAATTCTAAAAACTATCCACAACAATTTATTATTTAGTATATTTAGTATATTTATATTTATATATTTACCTCCAGACAATTTACAAACATCAATTAATCTATTTCAGTAAGACATAGTAATTATTACAAATAAACATAAATTACTTCCCTCCGTGCTAGTCGCTGACGCCACTGTGTTACAGTAGGGAAGTTTATTTTTATTTTATTTTTATTTATTTATTTTTTGCAAAGTTTACACTACGGTTTAAAGATATAAAACTTATGAGGATAAACAATAATTAGGTAACTTTAAGTAATACGTGTACTAAAAGGCACTAGCCACAAACAGTTTTTCTGTCTCGTTGTAGTCGAGGC
This sequence comes from Colias eurytheme, assembly GCF_061535395.1. NCBI lineage: Eukaryota > Metazoa > Arthropoda > Insecta > Lepidoptera > Pieridae > Colias > Colias eurytheme. The sequence goes on along the minus strand of NC_142981.1, from coordinate 11,534,499 downwards.
TAAGCAGAAATTTATCCAAGGATTTACTGCAAAGGTATCTACTCATTTCTTTTATTTTAATTTTATTGTTAATGTAATTATACAAATAGGGAGCAATATAATATGCAAAATTTTTCGCAAAACGAGTTTTACAACCCGGCACACAGTAAATCTCTTCAATGCGGGTTTTTCTTTTTGTAACAACGGAAGAAGATGGAGGAACTGTGTGCTGCTCCAGGACTATTACTTTGATAAATAATTGCCTCACAGTCAGAACGCGGCATTCGGTGTACAAGAGATTTGTTGGATATCTAAACGGCTTAAATTGCAGTACTTTTAAGATACATCTCTGTGTGCGTTCGAGCTTAAGAAGTGTTGTTTTGTTTGCGCCACCCCAAGCCGAGATACCATAATTAATGAGCGATTGGCACAAAGACTGATAAACGATTTTGTTCGTGGTTTCATCCTTAAGGCGTCTTATTTTTTTTTAAATTGGTATAAGTTTACGTATTCTACTTTTTAAATCATCTATTTGCGGCTTCCAGTTTAAGTTTTTATCTATTGTTATCCCTAAGTATTTTATAGTATCGACAGGACAAAGAGTATAGCAATCGCAGTTTCCTACATTTAAGCACGTATGCGCCTTTATGGTAAAATTTTGGGGAGGTCTATTATTATTTTTAAGAGAAAAATTTATATATTTAGTTTTTGTAAAATTTAAAGTTAAAAGATTATGATTTAGCCAATTTATTACCAATCGCATGCCTGATTCAGCTGCCAAACGAGCAGATTCCCATGTCTCCCCTTGAAAAACAATAACAGTATCATCAGCAAAACTTATTAACTTCGCGTCAGGTATGTGTAGATTACATAGGTCATTTAGGTATATTAAAAAGAGCGTAGGGCCGAGTACCGATCCCTGAGGAACGCCAAAATTTATGGACCGCTTTTGACTCCGTACATCACCAATTTTAACAAATTGAGTCCTATTTGATAAATAATCTCTAAACAATTCTAGAGGGGTACCACGAATTCCCATTGATTCAAGCTTTGCCAGGAGCAGGGGGACAGAGACAGTATCGAACGCTTTCGCCAGATCCAAAAAAACACCCAAACATTTTATCTTCCTGTCTAAATTGTTAGCAATAAGAGACACAAGAGTATTGATAGCATCACTAGTCGATTTTTTTGCACGAAAGCCAAATTGATTAGTTGAAAGTATGCAATTCTTTTCCAAATAATTAACGAGACGCTTGTTAATAATCTTCTCCAGAACCTTTGATATGGTTGGCAAAAGTGAGATAGGGCGATAGTTGGTTATACTGTCTCTGTCTCCCGACTTGTAAATCGGCACTACTTGAGATTGCTTTAAACGATCAGGAAACACACCCGATGATAAGCATATATTGCATAATTGCGTGATCGGTGGGCCAAATATAGCAAGATTTTTCTTTAAGAAAATAGATGATATGCCATCATATCCTGAAGCATAAGTGTTTTTTAAAGACAAAATTGTACTAGTAACCTCCACTATATCTGTTTCCAACAAAACAAATGAATTAAGTGAAATGGCGCCTTGATTATTTTTAGATTTGAGCTGAATTTCTGATAAATTTAGTTGATTTAAAATATTTGATGCTAATTCATTACCTATATTAATAAAGAAATCATTTATAAATTCAATAGAATGAACTGGAGTGTTCTTAAGTTTTAATAAATTTAAAGCATTATCAGGGCTTTTTAATGAGTTACTGTTTATATGGCAAATGCGTTTAATAGTTTTCCATGACTTTTTAATATCTTTTCTGTTATTATTAAGCTCAATTTTATCATAGTTGTTTTTAGAAGTATGTAAAATATTACTGCAATGATTCCTATAGCGTTTATATATGAGTTCAAGTTCCTTATTATTTGGATCGTTTTTGTTTCGGCGGTGTAAAATATCTCTGAAACGTATACATCGCAGCAAACCAGGTGTAATCCAGGGTTGTAAAATAGAATTTCTATTGGTTTTTTTAAATAATCGGGAGCTATCGCTTATAATATTGCCAACGGTATCAAGTAATGAATTAGTTAGACTATTAGGATCATTTGTAGATAGTAGATTGTGCCAATCTACCAATGAGAGTAGTTTGGAAGCTTTTGAGTAATTTATATTGGTTGTAAAACATGTTGTCTTAGCTATACTAGTTTTTTGTTTGTTAGAAAAAGTAAGAAATATTGCAGAATGATCCGTTATTGCAGACTCACATACAAAAGTAGCCACTTTTATATTAGATTTTACGAAACAGTGGTCAAGACAGCTTTTACCACGTGTAGGTAAAGAGTGACTTGGTAAGAAACCGTGACATGCAAGAAAATCTAGATATTCGTCAGATCTTTGATCAGTGTTCTCATTACTGATGTCAATATTTAAGTCGCCAATTATGTAGATATTAGGAATAAACCTTAAGTTACACAATATTAAGTCAAAAGAATGCAGGAATTTGTCTATTGTCGCAAAAGAGGGAGATCGATAAATACAAACAAAAGCATATTGTTTTGCAATAGTTATAATTAGACCATCAGCATCATCCAAATTTGGTTCAACAACTTCGATATCAGTAATATTATTACGTATGTACGCAGTAACCCCGCTGTTTTGGTTTATATGTCTTGTAGTGTTGTAACTATGATAGTTCTCTAGGGGTGGAACAAAGTCATAATTTTTTAGCCAGCATTCAGTAAGTATTATTAAATCGCACTCGAACGCACAACGTGACAGAAAAACCTTAAATTCCAAGAAGTTTTTATTAATACTACGAATATTTTGAGTAACAATTTTAAAAGAGGAATAAGAAGAAAAGCTGCTATCATTAAGAAGTTCCGGATTAGCAATTAAACAAGAATTACCCACTCCAATCTCACTATCAACTTGGTTCCCTAGTGTTTCCACATCGTTTCTATCCATTTTCCAATTTAAGAATGTATGGAAAGTATTTTTGACAGTTATTTCTGGGGATGAGTGAGTAATATTTAGTTTTTTTGGGTCTTCTTGATAATTTTAGGTACTCCATTGAAGTATTTTATACATAGTTCTTGTTCACCTTCTTCAATGCGACGATTCATCTCTTCTCTTACTGATAATAAATGGGATTTTTGCGCGGGCGTTTGGTCAGAATACATAAAAATATTTTTAGGGAGTTTAGTTCTATTTCGCAGCAGAACTCGGGGAGTGTCATTCGAATTAAATATCACTTTTATCGGTCGACTTTTATTGGGAATGAATTTCCCCAACCGTATGCACTTTATTGGTTTCGGGCAATTTTCGTATATTGTCGAGATAATTTGCAAAACTTTTTCATAGTCATATGTGGTTCTAGAATTAAAATTTGTATCAATTTTTTCCGAAATACCGACCAAAATTACATTTTTTTCACGCTCATTACGCTCCTTCAATTCCGAAATTAAGGTTTCATCAATAACGCTTGTTGTTTTTATTTTGACGTGATCAGGTAATAATTTTATTTTTTGAAAGTTGTTTTCTAGGGTTGAAATTCTGTTTTCTGACGAGATTAGACTAGAACGAATTTTTTGAGAATCACATTTCAAGTCATTTATTTCTTGGGTAAGCGATTGCGTTACCGAGTATATGGCAGTTATATCTTCTTTAATGCATGATATCTGTTGGCTCAATTTAGTTAAATTTTCATTTTGATCTTTGGCGAATTCTTGGAAAAAATTCATGATTTCAATACGAAAATCCGCTAGGTCTTTTTTAAAATCTTGTTCATACGTGCGCTCCTTTCTTTTCCTTATGTTAATATTTGAATTCTGTGTTTCCTCCATGCCGTATCCACGCAAATTCGGTGTTGATCCGCCTCCGCTACCGCTGCCGCTTATAAATGTAATACTCGGCGGCGTGTGTTGCAAACTCATAGTGCAGGTCCACACTGCGAGCCTAGCGCGGTTGCGACGGCGGGCGCGAAATATCAAACGTATGAAACGCGCCTTTGCGTCCACATTGAAATGACTATGGCGGAAGCCTAGTGCGACGGTAATGAGCGAGCCAGCGCGCGTAGTTTTCAAACTCTCCTATCCGCGCGTTCTGGCCACACTACGGGCCTAGTCAGCTAGCGACCCAATGCGCGGACGGCGGGGGTATCAAACCAGTTCGGTCTTGTCGCTCGACTTCTTATATTATATCCTTTATTGTTTTTCGCAAAATAGCGGTAAATACTTAATTGTTGAAGTGAAACTTCTTTATTTAAAAGTGAGATTCAATCTAAAACACTTATATACACCACAGTAATTTTGTAATCTCAATTCTTCATATAAGATTCACCCGTTATTCCTCTGTTTTATTTATTTCGTGTACAACTTCTATAATGATCTCATCTCAAAATCGGACTGTCCAGTAAAAATAGCAAATCGTCCAAAGTTTGCAACACCCGAAAAACGTCGAACCGCTACTTGAGCTCGCGCGTCGGTGTGGCCACCGCGAGCGCCCGCTCGTCGCGCCCGCCTAGGCCGCCGCCACCGCGCATTCAGTGTGGACGCACACATAGCGAAAACCTGTTTGTTATCGTAAATATACTGCACGGGCGTTTAGTAATAACACTTCACTCTTAGTATGAATGTACTTTTGTATAACGTCAATGGCAGGTTCGATGTAGACTACGTAAATGTTCATATAACGTTTTATTAATTAATATAGCTCAACACACGTTATTTCAATGTAGATAACATCCGTAGTGAATAGTATCGACGAGTTTATAGCGAGTCAGACCGTGTACAGGCGCCGATAACACGAGTGCATCGCGCTGCGGCCGTGCGTTAACTGATGTATGTAGTTTGTGATGTGTGTGTTTATGTAAATAGTAAATGTACCATAATTAAAGGAAAATATTGTAACGAATCGGTGGAATTGTGCTAAAATTTGTTAAAAATTGTAACTTATACCGCTGTCTGCCTATTCATCTATTTAGGGCTAATTTTTCAATCCTTGGTTAAAACTTATTCGTTGAATAACGTATAAAACTACCATTTCAAAATGTATTCTTATTGCCCGCAATTGACAGTTTACAGGTGACATTTTAATATTATCGTGTAATAGTTTATTGGAGGGATAAGTTTTAACCAGGGATTGTAAAATCCGCCCTTAGGGCCGATTTTTCAATGCCCAGATAAACAGCTAGATAGACTTTATTCCTCAGTTAACAAAATATTCAATTTTTCAATAGACGAATAGGACTTATCTATCGAATAACTACGTTATTTGAGGAATAAATCTATTTGCCACTCCAACGGCCAGATAGCGCGCTATTCGACGGTTAGGCGTTTGAGTTGACAACTGACGCGTCAAATTCGGGATATTTTCGTATGTCATAACATAGAGCGTAGAACTATTAACAATTAAACCTCTTTCTATATAATTATTATCAATTAAAATCATATTGAAATTGATGTTTTTGATAGTACTGATGACCATGCCATTGAAAATTTGCCGAACGCTGACTTTAAGTATGTCGTTTCCATCGTAAAATATATAAATTGAAACACAAATTTAACCAAACTCTTTACTCGAATCAAAACAACAATCAACAATCATAGAAGACAAGTGCACTCCTGACGTGAGTCATAATGACGGTTGTTGACAAATTGCAAGAGTTGACTCTATCCCGCTCTAACCTGACTAATTTAATATGTTTGTTTCACCACTCCGAGAGCAGAGCTGCCAATATGGAAATATTTGGTCAGATAGTTATTCATCAAATAAATCACGATTGAAAAATAGGCGAGCCGTTATGAGTTAGATAAATAATTGAATAAATCTATTCGAGGGGTAGTTATTAGACTGTTTATCTCGGGATTGAAAAATCGGCCCTTAATCAAATAATTTAAATAGTAAACATGGTGGGACAAAGCTAGTTAAATTTTTATCATGTAAGTATCGCCGTGTCTATTCATTTATTTATTCAATTTTTGTAAATAGTAAACAATTAAACATACTATACTAAATTAAAGGAAGATAAAGTTTAAATAATAAATCGGTGTAACAAAAACAAAAGTTGTTAAAACTTTAACTTGTAACGATGTGTGTTTGAAAGAAAGAAAGAAAGAAAAGACATTTATTTCTAGATAAAGGTACACACACATAAGAAGAAAACACAAAATAGAAGAAAAAAGAAAGTACGATACATAATAAAATTAGACATAAATTAGACGCCATGTTTGTTGAGAATCTGGTACTGTGTGTGCACTGCATATCCAGAAAAGGGTCTTGACTCAGCTTTCTGCCATAATCGCAGCAAGCTGCGACTACAGCGCTGGTATTCTGTCAAGACCGAATGGAGGGTGTGCTTTCGACTTTCCACTGATTTGCTACAGAAAAATAATATAAATAATAAATAGATAACTAATACAAATAATAGATATTAATAAATAAATAAATATGAATATGAATTTAAATGATAATAAGAGATGCGTTGTTGATGGTCCGGGAGCCAGCAGCAGATTTTATGACCAAGTTCCTCTCAAGCGGTAATTAGTAAAACGCATCAAAGTATAGCATTACGAAGCCTCGTGAACGTCAGCTGGAGCTCGGTTTCACTTATTTCACTTATTTATTTATTAAAATAATGTAAACAGTCAACATTCCACATTAAAGGAAGATAATACATATTATAACGAATCGGTAGAACAAAGCAATTGCCTAGTATAAATACGATTTCATGTTTAACTTCTAATCGGCGAGTAAGATAACCTGCCGGTATCAACAATGGTGAAACTTTTCGAGTTTTGACTGCGGTAGTCCGGTCCAATCGACCGTATGGGGTTTATAATTTACATGTATTAATTTGGATGTTTTTTTTTTTAAAAACAGAGAAATAAATAATATAATGCTAGTGAGATAACGTGCCGACTGCCGTTATCAACAATGGTGAAACTTAACCATCAACTGCGGTAGTGCGGTCTAAATGACCGTGTGGAGATTTGTAATTTATATCGTATTAATTTGGATGGTTTTCTTGTAATCAGTGAAGAAGTAGTGAGTGAAGCAACTTGCCGTTATCAACGATGGTAAAATATAACCTTCGACTGCGGTAGTGCGGTTTAATAGACCCTATGGGGATTTTTCATGATCTTTTTTTATAATCAAAAAAGCTAGTAGAATGTATGCAAAGGTACAGGATATGTAAACAATTTGATGTTATTAAATAAGATATTTATTAATTAGTAAATTAATGATAGGAACTAATTATAATGCCAATAGTTTTGTGGGCATTAAGTAATGGACTTTAAGTAAATATTTTTGTTATTTAAACTATTGGGTTTTTAAAATAATAAGGTACATGTTAAATTTGATGAAGTGAAACTGAAGTTAAAAACAAATCTTCTGTCTTATAAGGTTTAAGATTCGCGATATAGGTACAAGGTATATTAAGAAAAATTAAATGTTCCTAAACGATCAGATTAGTTTATAGCCGTAATAATTAGGTACTCAGGTAAACAAGTTGGGAAATTAATTGTTACCTGATGAAATATATAATTAATTTAACAGTAATCGAAAACGAAGTAATAAATTAAATTACATACATACGAACATAGATTTTCGAACTAATTAAAATATCTTATATTATTTATTGTTTATCCGTTTTCATAATGCAAGATGCGAGCGGAATTGTTTAATAAATCATGCGATTCGATCATGTGCAGTTTTGATCATTCTTGGGAAATACACTATTTCTGGATGCACCATACCTGTACAGATTCGCGTAGTGCAAAGGTGCATAAATCATCCATCATTATTGTTACTCTGACGGAAATACTTCAAATTGCTCAGTACGCTGGCTGTAGGTACGTTCGATTGGCGCGAGGCCAATGCAGAATGCGTTTTCGCTATAATTCATTGACTATTTTTAAAGCTTTGTACTTTTACTCTAATGCAGGGCATGCGATTTTTTGCAGTGCCAATTTAGTGTTGAGACGTTTGGTGCGAATTGTTTTGATTATTAGGTAGAGGTCGTGAGTGTAATAATAGCTGTTAATCGAATAATAAACACTGTTATATAATAGAAAATAAATTCGTAATTATTTAAAATAAACCATTAAGTATGTGGGCCAAAAGTAAGTGAATTAAATAAGAGAAGGAATTTCTTTGTATGTTTCGTTATTTGAACTCAAATAATAATTTTAATATTACGATCAGATGCTTCCGAGGGCTAAAAAATATTTTATAAAAAAAATTAAAAAAATATAGTGCGGTCTAAACGACCTGCGCGGCGGCTAATCGGTCAGATAAACAATCGAAGTGTGACAGTGCCGGGGCGCTATCGCATTTTCCGGAGGCTGGGCAAGCTATCGGCCGGCGGCAGTGCGGCCGGCGCGCGCGCACCGAAAGCATGTGCCCGCCTCCGCGATGTACATAGAGCCCGCCGCGTTCCGAGCGCCCAGCGCCGAGTCCCTCGCCCAAAATGAACCCGCCCCCATTTGGACGCAGTGCTTACCGTCCCCGTTATTTGCAGGCAAGAAAGCGCCGCTCAAGACCTACGAAGAGATCCAGCCGCTGATCCAGCAGGCCCGCAAGCGGGAACTGAAACTCATCATCAGGGAGAACTCGTGGCCGATCAACAGCCCCATACGGGCCTCCCTCTGGCCGGCTCTCTGCAGACAACATCAACATGGCAAATCGATGCTCGACGGCTTCTACTGGGACATGGTTACGCAGGTCAGTGATCTTTTCTGGTCAAGGTTGCCCACTATTGAATTGTTCACTTATCGTGAAATCGCACACTTAATTTTTCCCCAAGGTTGTTTGCTTAGCGCCGCCCAAATGTTTGTGAGTGCCCTCAGATAAGCAGATGACGTACACAAGGTCGAAGTACGGCTCTGTTCGAACGCTTTTGTTTTAAGATGCTTGTCGATGATGCACAAGCCAATTTGATTTATATCTGCTCAGATTTAAAAGCGAAAATCGGCTGAGTGTTGAGAATAGGCTCTAGTGGTCGGTAAGCATACGTGACCGATTCATAAATGAAAACCTTAAACATATCATAATGTTGGATAAATCAACAATGGTGTTTCTAAATAGTATTAGATCTACATATTACTTTTGTTGTTGTTCATTTTGTTTGATAAAATTTAAATACGTTTATGAGTTAGATAATTTAAATTATATTACAGTCGTATAACAAGTTTGGTGGTAAATTTAGCGATAAAACGATCCATAAAAACTCCATACACTCTGTAAAATGTTAAAAACAATTTGCCCAAGTCCTTATCTAGTTAGTTTATCTATATCTAAGTTATCAGCTGCCCATGCGTCGTAATTGCTCCACATGAAGTAGGCGGTCAAGTCTAGAGTAATAACTTGTCTCACACAGGCTCTTTCGTGGCACGATACACTCAACCTTGTGAATGAATTAATATGCAACCTCTACGACGTTTTGTCTGTCAAAGACACGTGCGCTTTCCATTCACTAACGTTTATGGATGTGGTACATGTTATAACTGTCTGCGATGTTCGTAATGTTAGCTATATGTGCGAGAAGGCTATAAGCAATGACTTATAGATCAGGTTTTCTGGTGACTTGTTAGACGCGCGAGTGGTTGTAGTATTTTGTAAGTGTCAGTTAAGATTGGTTGGTAGATTGTGATTTTTACGTTTAAATTGCGAGATAAAGTCTGAAGTGATATTTTTATGATATTATAGGAATAGATTTTCGTACAGTGCAGCTGAAAAATTTCATTTTTTTTTATCAATATCTAACTAAATTGCTAATCAATATCAACTGAAAAATAAATTGCTGAACCAGTTTTGCAAAACAGAAGATAATATAATTACCCACTATACTCAGATAGAAAGAAAATAGGCAAAAAAATAAGTAAGAAAATTCAAATTGCATGAAAACTTTGTATTTGTTGATTCAGATACCGAGCGAAAGATCGAATCGATACTATTTAGAGTCCTTGCGATGGACATCAACGTGCGCGCATGCCCCCAGCGTCGCCCGCTGCATCACAATTAGCAGAACAATGCCTCCACAATCTATCGCAGCTGTGTTTTTTGTCTATCGCCTCTGTTGTTACAACACTATCAATTAGAACTATCGCTTACCTTTGTTTATCGTGACCGCGTGAGTCATGGACAATAATATATTTAAAAACACTTATTTGCATGTCCCTCGTGATTTTTCCACATGTGTCAAAAGTTTCGCTATCTCGATCTTGTAAACAATGGACTAATTGGTCGTTAGTTTAATCACTTGTTTTTGTCTTTGGATTGTGTATCACGACTAATTTCGTGTCATCTTAGTATGCTGATATTCTTGGAGTGCTTCGAACAGGTACAATTTTTTTCGAGAACTTTCTATGACGTTGCAGTTTTATTGTTTGCAAGCACTTGGCTACTTTTCAAAACGAAAGCTATCACAGCGTATTCTGCATATCTAGACGAGGAGATATAAGCAAAAAAAAAATGGTTCGGAAAGTTTTCGGCAAATTGTATAGGCCGTCCATTTTGTGCTGCTGAGTGCATTGTGTTTATTATTTCGGCTTACGCGGTTGGCACCGTGTCAACCTTTCTGCCGGTTCACCTTCAATACTTGCTCCGTACATTGATAAGTTCATACAGCACACTCGTATTCAGTTTATATGCTATACAGGGCACGAGCCTGTTTTTACGAATACTTGCGCCATATGTTGTGCCAACGCTGGTTGTTTATAATATTTTATAACAAAACATTCGGGCTATATTGTATTTCTAGAGATTTTTGTTTGTAAATATTTGTGGTTAAAAAAATAATTCTAATAAGGTCTGTTTTTGGACCTGTATGATGTGGTCTATTGATGAGTAATAGTTTTACGCAAGTTCTTGCTAACTGATGCAATTGCTGATATTCATTAAAATCTGATGCAAACTTCTGTGTCATTGTCGAAAGCTTATTAAACATTTGTTTTCGTAACGATGTAAGCGATAATATTACTTATTGACCTAGGACGAAGCAAATTAACAAAAAATAATAAAATTAGACGCTATAAGACATGTATCCATTTCATTTCATTTCATTTCATATTATAAGAGTTATATTTAGCCCTTTCTTACAATGTAAACTGTTGTGCCTTTGGCATCGGTCGACTTAAAGGTTATGTATTAATCCCATTACAAGCGAGTAATTCTTTCTATTGTTAGCAACTCGTCTACAAAAACGGGATAATTGCAAGCGTAATTCAGCTGATTCATAACGTTAACGCTCTTCGAACCCATAAAAAGTCCGTTCTATTCTGTTTTTCTTGCCAATTAGCACTAGTAATAGATAAAGTATTTATTATTCACGCAAGCAATGTTTCCGTTTTCCTTAACGACAGATGTAAACATTGGCTTCAAGTTTGTTGTGGATGAATCAAACAGGAGTCCACGTGGCGGCGAGGTGAGGTGACTGTCGCCAAAATTCCGGTTTTCCGAGAAACATCGGAATGCCAGTCTTAAAATATACACTTCCATTTGCACCGGTGATTTCATGCGGTTCCTGCACTCTATCTGCCCTTTCGGACTTCCGAGTTTGTTGAAGGTTGTGATTCTCTGAGTGGTGTAATCGTTAAACTTACATTACGAAATGAGATAATTTCGTTTAGGTGCTTCTGTAACAGGCAGTATAGTTTCCAAGAATATAGCCTTTACTTTCATGAGACCAAGAGAGATAGAGTTGAAATAGTTCTACTTATTACCAATACAGTGCATTAATTTTTTAATTAAAGTTGATTTTAATGCATCGTAGATAGAACTTAGTTTCAGTATTTCTCTATAAAAACAACTTTCATACTTTATAATATAATTTTCCATATCGTAACACTTGAATAATTTATTGATACATGCAAATCACATTATGATGACACACTAACAGCTATAAGTATCGTTTCAAGACCTTTCGGTTCAAGATTGCGTTCCACGAATCGCCGATGAAATTCCGTTGTCTCATACAAAATTTCTAATCGATACATCTCAATGCTGCGAGATGAATCTTCGCATTGTCACCAGCTGGTGCTCTGCCAATGGCCACGGGCACCTTGACCTCGCCCATCGAGCGCTAGGTATGAGGAACTCGGCGTTTGATGTGATGTTACGTTGGGAGGGGTGTTCTGGCGTTTTTTATCGGAAGTGTGGTGACGGAATGATTGGTTGAGATGATTTACGTGAACGAATTTGGCTTAGGAAATACGCTAGATACTGTACGAATTGATAGTTATGCTCAACGATATAGAGTAAGACCTTAATATTTTTGTTTAAATAAGATTTTTATAGTAAGAGTTATATTGAATCTAGCTTGTATACAACGAAATTTAAGATATATGAAATTTCTTCCAAAAGAACCTTTTAAGCTGAAATAGTTTTATGCTTTCAAGAAGTTCAAAAACTTTTAATTGAGCATTGCCCAGATCCTTTTATATAAGCAAATACGTGTATCGATCGATGAACAGCAATCAAGCACAAAATAAAGATAAGTTAATAGACCGCCATCAGGACGGTATGAAATTGGATTAACTACAAATCTGACCTTTAACGTTCGCTTGAATAAGCCGAGGAAAGTAACCGAGACTATTTGCGTCGCTAATCTCATTACTCGATATCCGATTAGTGCGCGCGCGCCGGTCTTACAAAGTTACGTAGTAATTAAATCTGTAGCTTTTTGTGGTCTAATGCCGTTATTATATTGGTTGGTGGCGTTTTTATTTGATCGTCTTGTTTGATATGATTTAGACGAGTATCGTTGGGAATTGGAATACTTTTTAATAAATTGTGTATTTATTAAACTGGATCTCTTAAAACTGAGTTTAATGATACTTGGTTGATGTTGCGACTATTATTCTGTATTGAACCTATAGGCAAATCTGTATTATTTATCGAGTCATATTTGCTATTTGTAATCTGCAACAACATTGCTTTACGTACTTAGATAATTTTTCGAGTTTCTAAAATGTTTATATTTTTTATATTTTAATTCGCATTTAATATAGGGTGTCTCAGCGCCGATTTTAAACTTTAAACACGAATTTCTCGGCAACCTGCGGGGTTAGCTGGAGGGGAGTGGTAGCGTTCGATAGGTGACGAGTGCGGATTTTTTTGTGGTCATGGCGCAGTGGTCTGGTACGCACCGTGCGGACGCAGTAGAAGCGTACTTATGCAATACGTTTTCGTTGAGTGAAAAACGGTGTAAATTTGTAGTCGCTATGAAATCCACCGTTTGAGTGATGCCCCGAGTACTCAATTAATTAAGTCGTGAGGAGAGAAGTTTAGAGCGACAGGATGTTCAATTGATGTTCAATTGGACCACGAAATAGACCTGTGCGATCGATTGAACACATCGACCGCGTCGCCGCTGCGGTCACGGAACATCCAAGACGCTCACTTAGACATCATGCTGCCACTTTAAGCCACCACCGGTAACTTTTTTGTACCTCAGCTGCAAGAAGAGGATATTGACAAGTCTGATGTATGGTTTCAGCAAGATGGGGCCACAGCCAACACTGCTAGGGACGCACTAAATAGGTCATTTCCGGGAAAATTCATAAGCCGCTCTGGAGACATATTGTGGCCACCCAGATCTCCCGATTTAACCCCCGCTGACTTTTTTTTATGGGGTTGTCTCAAAGCAAGAGTTTTTGATACCCCTCTTACAAATTTGGAGCAGTTGAAGACTAAAATAACGACAGAAGTGAGAGCCATTTCAGCGGACATCCTTCGGCGCGTCTCGGCAAATTTGCGTGTCCGATTTGAAGAGTGCATTCACCATGATGGAAGACATCTTGACGGTGTAATATTCTGTACATAAAATCCGCACTAATACACTTTAATTGACTACAGTAAAAATATTATGAATACAATTTGTTTTTTTATACAAATTTTCAAAGTTTAAAATCGGCGCTGAGACACCCTGTATATTCGCACCATGTTTGAGGAAGTTAAGCAGACAGATTTGTTGAGTATTTACTATTTAAATTTCTATTGATCTCATAAATGTTCGTATTGATTTTAAAAACAGCACATTGAATAAAATCAACGATGGTGTTGACATAATATATCGAGCCATAAATTAGTATGATCAATCAATAATGTTTGAAAAGACAATGTTTGAAAACATTTTATTTGCCTATTAGTGACGCAAATATATATAATATAAACTGACCTAGACTAACTATGGTTATAATTAGATTTATTTCGATTTTGGCAGTCTACTTTGCCCTTTGTAACGTGATATACGTTTTAAGGTTTGAGAACATTAAAAATAAAATGATTTACAATGAAAGGGCCAATGTATTGCCATTCAAAGCGAGGTGAAGCCATTTGTGATCAAACAGTGTAGAATTTAATTAAGTTTCTTTGAAACGTATGAAAAATAAATCGTATTTGTGTTGTAGTCATCGAGTAAAAATAGATCGTCCGTGAGAAAAATACAGTTATAAATATCAACTAAATCAACGTTAATTCATTGTTTGTTTACATTTAAAGAATATTTTTTTTCTTTTCCGTGTTTATTTTGTTAAAAAAATACACCTGAACGAGCTTACTAGTTCCTTTTGTCCATTCCAGAATCAGAGTTCAATTATTGATTATTCTAAAGAATAAACAAATTCTCAAGAATATCTAAATATCGATGACAATATTGGGAAATCTAAAATATCGATAGATTTCATAATTGCGGTATTGTTTACAACAGCACTGTATGAAAGCAATACATTCTAGTCCGTTTTCTTATGGGCATGCTTGTATGGAAAGGTATACATTTTTGAGTAAAGAAATGCCATTTGGTACGAATGTTGTACTCGTCCACCTAAGCCCAAATCGCCCGGTAGCCAGTCTTTACTCCCCTGCAGAAAGGACGGAGGGGGGGTTATAGAAAAGAGCGCCCGGCGCTCCGAAAATAAATTCTGGCGGAGCCATTTGGACCTTTGAGTCAAGTTTGGTATCGTTTTCAGGTAACTAGATGATGCCTGATTCATCCCCCATACCAGTTTTTTATGGTTCCGTAGCAAAATATGTCACAATCCTTAAAATAATGAACTTTTGGTAGTGGCAAAATCCAAACAAACCAGTATATTTTTATATTTTTGTATTAAACCTGGTTTATAAAAAAATACTTTCTGAAAGGCCATTTAATGCAGATTATAAAAACATTAACATGTTATATATATTTTACCATTTTCAATGTAAAATAAATTATAGGAAGTATAGTAACGCTCGTTAGCGCAGCATAGGGGACGGCTAATAGACCCGAAAAATAAGCGATACTAACAAACAAAAACCAGCTAAGTGCTAGTCTGCCTTGTTCATTGAGTGTTTCGTACTTATTTGTCCCATACCATGTAAACTTGTCTGGTAGAACCTGGTTAACTGATACACACACACTTTCGTCTTTATAATATTAGGGTGATTTTAAATCATCTTTAAATTATAAATGAAGTCAGGTAACATTGTTAAAAATAAAGATATATAATAATAGAACGTTTTTGTATTAATAATAATGACAACCACCTCCACAATTACATAATTCGGTACATTTGAGCTGGCATATGCAATCCGGAACTACAAGATTTCACGTACCAACATCTTATCAATTCAAAGCTTCTCTTTTCTTTTTATTACAGATGGGCAAGGAATATTTTGATTTTTTTTAGGCCCCCAAATATATACACTATATAGCCTGTAAAACTGCCCTTGAGGTGTGTTGTTTAAGGGCAGCTTCTGTGGGAGGCAAATTTTCGATCTGCCTATCTGTGTTTGTTTAAAATTTGTTTGCAACTCTCATTTACTGTCACAGCGGGGTAAGATGTGAAAAACAAACATGTACTTGTAATACTTATAAAAAAATATAAGTTCTGGATAAGAGCATCTTTAAAATATTGTGACCGTCCTAACGCTATCATGCATTGTAATAACAAACTTTTCAATTTCACTGTCTGCATATTTGCCACTGTAAAGTGTTTCAAATCCTCGTGTGACATTCGGATATGTCTTCCATACCTTAAATGCATGTGTACCTATAGTTCTTTTAGACCTTCTAGCTTTGGAACACACGATAATATAGTAGTAGTAGCCAAAATAGTATTAATAAGAATTATTGTTTATAAGAACAGTCGAAAGATATGGCTAGTACAAAATATCATGTGTTCCAAAGCTAGAAGGTCTAAAAGAACTATAGGTACACATGCATTTAAGGTATGGAAGACATATCCGAATGTCACACGAGGATTTGAAACACTTTACAGTGGCAAATATGCAGACAGTGAAATTGAAAAGTTTGTTATTACAATGCATGATAGCGTTAGGACGGTCACAATATTTTAAAGATGCTCTTATCCAGAACTTATATTTTTTTATAAGTATTACAAGTACATGTTTGTTTTTCACATCTTACCCCGCTGTGACAGTAAATGAGAGTTGCAAACAAATTTTAAACAAACACAGATAGGCAGATCGAAAATTTGCCTCCCACAGAAGCTGCCCTTAAACAACACACCTCAAGGGCAGTTTTACAGGCTATATAGTGTATATATTTGGGGCCTAAAAAAAATCAAAATATTCCTTGCCCATCTGTAATAAAAAGAAAAGAGAAGCTTTGAATTGATAAGATGTTGGTACGTGAAATCTTGTAGTTCCGGATTGCATATGCCAGCTCAAATGTACCGAATTTTGTAATTGTGGAGGTGGTTGTCATTATTATTAATACAAAAACGTTCTATTATTATATATCTTTATTTTTAACAATGTTACCTGACTTCATTTATAATTTAAAGATGATTTAAAATCACACTAATATTATAAAGACGAAAGTGTGTGTGTATCAGTTAACGAGGTTCTACCAGACAAGTTAACATGATATGGGATAAATAAGTACGAAACACTCGATGAACAAGTCAGACTCGCACTTGGCTGGTTTTTGTTTGTTAGTATCGCTTATTTTTCGGGTCTATTAGCCGTCCCCTATGCTGCGCTAACGAGCGTTACTATACTTTCTATAATTAATTTTACATTGACAACGGTAAAATATATATTACTTGTTAATGTTTTTATAATCTGCATTAAATGGCCTTTCAGACAGTATTTTTTTATAAACCAGGTTTCATACAAAAATATGAAAATATACTGGTTTGTTTGGATTTTGCCACTACCAAAAGTTTATTATTTTAAGGATTGTGACATATTTTGCTAGGGAAACCTAAAAAACTGGTATGGGGAATGAATCAAGCATCATCTAGTTACCTGAAAACGATACCAAACTCGACTCAAAGGTCCAAATGGCTCCGCCAGAATTGTTTTTCGGAGCGCCGGGCGCTCTGTTCTATAACCCCCCCTCCCTCCTTTCTGCAGGGGAGTAAAGACTGGCTACCGGGCGATTTGGGCTTAGGTGGATGAGTACAACATTCGTACCAAATGGCATTGCTTTACTCAAAAATGTATACCTTTTCCCATAAGAAAACGGACTATTCTTGAATTCATCTCCCTGCTATGTCCTAACCTTCAGCTTACATCGGCTATCTGCACAAACACATCAAACAAAAATCGTAAATTCGGGATATACATAGGTAAAAGCGTCGTGGCTTCTCGCCAAGTACCAAAATAGATGATCTAGGTTCACTTCGCACTTACCTGGTCACGTGCCATGTTTTTGTATAGAAGTAGGTGGTTTTATGAAGTAGGTGTGGTGATGAAGGTGTTAGAAATGTAGGAGACTAGTGCAATCTTATGAAATGTGAATTGCGATGAGGGTAGGTGTTTATTGAAAGTAGGTGTGATGATAAAGGTGTTAGAAATGTAGAAGACTAAAGCAATCTCAGGAAATTATGTGTAGCTGTACTATCTTGGAAATATGTAGTAATTGCATATGTAATAAGAAGTTGGTTATGACATGGTTATGACAGAGGAGTTACAGGATATGTAGAACGATAGTGCAATCTTATATGTAAAGCAATGTGATATAAGACATAATGATTAAGGGAAGATGTAGGTTAGTTGCAAAAGTACATAGTAGAATGACAAATCACAAAGCAGTTGCAGGAGAACATTGTATCTTTGTTTAGTCCAAAATCCTTATATTAGTTAGTAGTACATAGTCCTTTTATTGGTTTAACTGATGAGAAAGAAAATAATACTTCCGAAACAATTAAATGCACCACAAGTTATTAATTCTACTAAGTATCGAGAGCCCAAGGTCCCAGTGTCACGGCCTGCGTGTGCCAATCGATGGCAGGAAGTCGGGAACACGCTTCCTGCACCTGTGAGGCTTCGAACCCGCGACCTTGGCGTGATTAGTTGTGCGTATCACTACATAGTATAAAACAAAGTCGCTTTCTCTGTCTCTATGTCCCTTTGTATGCTTAAATCTTTCGAACTACGCGACCGATTTTGATGCCGTTTTTTTAAATAGATAGAGTGATTCAAGAGGAAGGTTTTAGCATGTAATTTATTAGGTTTTGGACAAAGCGGGCCAAGCCGCGGGCGGAAAGCTTGTACTGTATATGGTTATAGAGGTAGATAGTGTGGTCGATCTGTGTGGGGACTGGGGATGCAAATGTTTTTGACGTGACAACGTCTTATAATTCGATAGAGCCGGCTGCACGCACGAAAAAACATGACTCATGCGGCGTTACCTCGCTCTGAGGCGTTCCATAGGCTTGAAGTGCAAGCGAGAGCGCGGAACGAGCGACAAAGAAGCACAATCGGACGTTGTCACGTTCAACTATCGTCAGTAAACCGACTTTACAGACAAGCAATTTTTTTTGCAACGATTTTGCAATTAAATTTTATTAACTTTGGGAAGAGTTTGCGTGCTTAGTAATTGATTGGAGTTGGCGAATTTGCATGTAGTAGCGTGTGCATTTTTATAAAGTAGAATTATGTTATTTAAGATTAGGTACTTTGCGTTTTAGTATGTTAGGTATTTATTTATTAAACAATAGTATTTTGTTTTTAAAATTAGTACATTTCTCATTGCAACGGGCATAACAGGAGAGGTATTAAGTCCCAGAAAAATAAGTAAATCTTCTCTAAATATTATGTAGTCTATAATATGTGTAGGTAAATGTAAAATACAAGAAAATATAACACACACTCAGTTGGTTGCTTAGCATAATTTTGCGTTCACGCAAAACAAATTGTTCGCCGCAGACAAATAGACAAATGAATTCATTAGCATTTAATTAAAATACAGTAGTCGTTGCAACACGGCTGTAATGGAAACTATGTATTGGTCTACGAGTGGTTTTCAATTTATGAGGCCCTTTCACGTTATTTATTATTACTGTTTCTTTGCTTGGTGATGATTTTCTTTGGTACACTTATTTTATTTAAATGTATGATTTATTTTCATTCGGCATACCTATTTGAAATGGAATTTTACCTTTTTTTCCTAAATAATATTAACCCCAGAGTGCCGTTTAACTTGCGTGTAACTTGGATACAATTAAGGATTTAGATCATAATTCCTAAGTGTATCCTATGTGTTAAAGGCTACCTAATTTCATTCAGTTTTGGCATGAAAAAATTACAAACTTTCTTGATAATAATGCAAGTACTAGTAGGAATGTTAAAGTAGTAATAAAATTCAGAATTTATATTCTAGATTGTAATACGTAACCTGTAGGTACATTGTACAGTATACCGCAAAACACCATACAAATCAATCTTAGGTAATGTGATATAATTAACGGTCGGCTATTGTGGTCGCATGCTAATATTACATTGTTTACTATTACTCAATCAAAGTGAAATAATATAAAAAACTAAAAAACACGCTTTTTATAGAAACCGAACTAAAAAATGGAATAATTTTATCAAATTAGTGTATTGTCATCAGTCATAAAGTGGGTCAAAATCGCGCCCAAAGAAGTCGGTTACAAACAAACAAACATACAGGTGAAGCTAATATAAAGCGTGTAAAATATACGTTTTACCTCTATAGAGAAGTTAGAAGAATAATATGACGGACATGATTGAGCAAAATGTGGAGTTTATTCTTATTGGAAGTTTAAGATGTGGGTCGGATGACGTATGGTGTACCTTAGTAGAAAAAGATTAAATATTTAAAATGCAAATGGTAGCGAAAAGTAGAATTATTGTACCCTTTTTTTTATAGTGGGGAAATCTTCTTAGATACCCCCGGCTCCCGGGGATGGAGCCGTGGTTATGTCGGATTTTTACCGACTAAAACCCCACTCTGTTCCATCGCGCTGCTTTGGACGGAACTGCGGGAACGGTTACGACTCTACCGCGTGAGAATTATTATTGTACCCTACCGACCGCGACTGTTTATAAACTAATGTTTACTAAATTTATGTATGTATAGTATGTCTTTTCTATGACTCAAACAGTTGATACTAAAAAGTATCGAATGTAATTGCAAATTGAAATTTTTAATTTAGCGATCGGTTGTTTTGATGAAATCTATTATTGAGGTGAACTTACCTAAGCTGGACGTCATGCCACTGAGTAGTAAAGAAATCCAATTAGCGGCGAACAGATAGGAACACAACGTGACCGATTTTAAATTGCCTCTAAAGATTAATGGATACAACCATTTCAATTTCGTTTTCTAGGTCAAGTGATATGATGTTCACGATTCTGTGACATTTTAAAGTAAATTGACTCGTGTTTGGATTGCTTTTCATGGGCTATAGAGTGATTTTTGGTTGAAGAAATCGTGTTATGTAACGTTAATATGTATTAGCTATGATGCGTTTAGATGGTTTTCTGAAGTTATTTAAATTGATAGTTAAATATTAGTAGATTTTTGACGTGACAACGTCTTATAATTCGATAGATCCGGCTGCACGCAAGAAAAAACATGACTCATGCGGCGTTACCTCGCTCTGAGGCGTTCCAGTGCAAGCGAGAGAGCAGAACGAGCGACAAAGAAGCACAATCGGACGTTGTCACGTTCAACTATCGTCAGTAAACCGACTTTACAGACAACTATTATTAAAAGTGCGTGCTAGGGTACTATTATTAAAATATTTTAAATATTTTATTTCTTTTATATTTCGAGTTTGTGATGTAATGTTTGGTTCTGAATATTTAAACATTTTTGACTCGGCACACGGCATGAATGCATATCATTTGCATATATAAAATGCAGGCGTATTACATTCTTATACACTTCAATGATTTCCTGATTTCGTATAAATATTATTAAGTTCGTGCGGTTGTCAGTTTTCGATACTGATACACTGAAAAAGTGGAGATATTAATTAGGTGATAATTACAGCTTAATTGGTGTAAGTAATATCCTTTTTAGCAATGTATGAATACTCGTTTGATTTGCATATTTTTTTTGAGGATGTTAGCTTCAATATTTTTTCAATAAACAATTTTAGTAATTAAGAATATTGAAGTGGGTAATTGGATTGGAATGCCGAAATATTATAAATGAAATCTATGAATGTACGGTTGTACACTGGGTGCTGTTAAGTTTATTATGCATGGATATTTGGTATACGCGATCTCTCATACTCTGAGTGACCTTTTCTCTGAGTTATAACTGTAACCATTCTAAAGAACGATACATGATCATGCCAATATGAATGCATGTCGTGCCAAAAACTAATTAAGTTTTGTTCATCTTCTTACATATTTTATGATTAGCATTGATTCCGCTTCTGACAACCCTATAAGAAACATTGTAGCAACAAAAGAAATAGGGCAATGCCCAATGGGTAATATGACAGTTAAATCCGGCTCTTTTTTTAGGGTTCCGTAGCCAAAATGGCAAAAACGGAACCCTTATAGTTTCGTCATGTCCGTCTGTCCGTCTGTCCGTCTGTCCGTCTGTCACAGCCGATTTACTCGGAAACTATAAGTACTACAGTGATGAAATTTGATGGGAATATGTGTTGTATGAACCGCTACAAAAATATGACACTAAATAGTAAAAAAAAGAATTGGGGGTGGGGCCCCCCATACATGTAACTGAGGGATGAAATTTTTTTTTCGATGTACATACCCGTGTGGGGTATCAATGGAAAGGTCTTTTAAAATGATATAAAGTTTTCTAAAAAACATTTTTCTTAAAGTGAACGGTTTTTGAGATATCAGCTCTCAAAGTCGTAAAAGTATGTCCCCCCCCCCTCTATTTTTATAACTACGGGGTATAAAATTCTAAAAAAAATAGAGGTGATGCATGCTAATTAACTCTTTCAACGATTTTTGGTTTGATCAAAGTATCTCTTATAGTTTTTGAGATAGGTTGATTTAACTGTAATTTATTATATTTGCTGCTACGGAACCCTTTGTGCGCGAGCCCGACTCGCACTTGGCCGGTTTTTAATTAAATAAGTAGTCGTTTGACCGCTATACTGCCTGATATTAAGCAGTGATGCGATCTATTTAGGAGCACGTCTACCTAGAACTTAAAACCTACTAGCTCTGCTGTATTTTACATCCATAGAGCGGAAGGCAAGCAAAGAGAGAAGAAATTCTTCCAAGGAAGATGCAAGTAGGTGACCACCGGTCATTGAACCGTGGTCCGTGATGTCATGCTAATATATCGGAACCTGCAGTTTATTGGACCTCGTGATTTGATTGCCCTTATTCGATGCGTTTAATTTCATAAGTGCCTCTGTTATGTCTGACTTGTGAGATTAATTTCCTGCTTCGATTTGTTTTGATTTTGTATGCTTTTGATTGTGGTTGGTTGGTTGATTGCTGTGGTTGGATATTGGTAATGTCAACGAAACAGTTTATCATAATTAAATACTGTTTATACGGTTCTATGTATTTTTTTAAATCTTTTGGTATTGTGTGTTAATTTCTTATAAAAAAGTAGGGAAATTATGCGTTTACGAAATTAAGTACAGAATTGTGTCTGAGTTCACATTACCTTATTATCAATTATGTTTTATGCAGTGCGATTGACCGTGCCCGTAGCAAGTGTTCGCAACTTCGGTACACTTCTGGTGATAGTTAAAAAACACGATTGAAAATATATAATTTTAAACTTCTCTGTGGTACCTAATGAAGCTTGAAATTCTAATACATTCATTATAATAAAGTGCATTCTATTGCTAAGTTTTTATTATTAACTAGCGCAAATCTTATCCTCATATAGTACCCGCTCCAACCAGTTGGAACCAGTGAAAGGTGGATCGCATAGAAAATTCCGTTGTTCCATATTATTATTATTTATTAATAATGCGATTGAGAAAGGACAGTTTCCGTATCGCCGTCAACACGGCCGACCTGTGGCCTATGTTATGTATACTTTGATAAGGTTGTATGGGTAGGTATGCGTGTGGGGTTATCAGTATATGTGGTGTTGCTCGTGCAGATTTGTTATCCATACTAATATTATAAATGCGAAAGTAACTCTGTCTGTCTGTCTGTTACTCAATCACGCCTTAACTACTGAACCAATTTGCATGAAATTTGGTATAGAGATATTTTGATACCCGAGAAAGGACATAGGCTATACTTTTTATCCCGGGAAATAGGATAGGTTTTATCCCGGAAATCCCACGGGAACGGGAACTATGCGGGTTTTTCTTTGACTGCGCGGGCGAAGCTGCGGGTGGAAAGATTATATTTAACTAGCTGCTCCGCGCGGTTTCATCCCCGTGGCACTGGCGCCACTCCTGTTGGTCGTAGCGTGATGATATATAGCCTATAACCTTCCTCGATAAATGGGCTATCTAACACCGAAAGAATTTTTCAAATCGGACCAGTAGTTCCCGAGATTATCGCGTTCAAACTCTTCAGCTTTATAATATTAGTATAGATTTTTTTGGTTACAATGTAGATATAGCTTTCGTGATGGGCTAAGAAGGATACGTATAGGATACAGAGGGCTTATTGAATCGATGTGCGAGTCAGTAGTGAAATTTTTATGACTCTAGTTCATATATAGGGTATACAAGAAATCGCAGGACGTTTGTAAAACATCCATACGTGATAAATTTTGTTTCTGTTTTACAGTTAATAGAATAAATAAGGAATTCTTTTTTATAATTAAGTTCTAATGGGAAATGTTACCAAAGAAAAAGACAAAAATAATGAAGGCAAGCTCGTTTCCGGTTTCCCGGCCTCATTAGCGACTGATTCACCTTTAC
Organism: Colias eurytheme; assembly: GCF_061535395.1. NCBI lineage: Eukaryota > Metazoa > Arthropoda > Insecta > Lepidoptera > Pieridae > Colias > Colias eurytheme. The sequence continues at coordinate 11,510,445 of NC_142981.1, read as the reverse complement.
TTTGTTATTGTATATTTTATTTCCTATTATGTATTAAATAATACAGTATATCATACAAACAGAATATAATTATAAAATACACGAAAAAATGTTAACTTTATGCCTTGCATATATTATGTTTCATGTAGATACATACAATTTTTTTTTATTCCGCCATCGTTAATTTTATTAACACATACTTTAAATTTTGCAAAATAAACATTACTACACAAACATTTTAATAAAATTCTAGAATTTTTGAATAAATATACAATTGTGTGAATGACTTTAGGGCTGGCGCCCACTGCCGGCACGGCACGGCATGGCACGGCAGAGCATCCCGCGGCGTGCAATGGCATCCCGCGGCATGCCGTGGCATCCTGCTAAAAGCCCCACTAATGCTGCATAAGTTTCAACCTTATTTCAACTAGCTAGCAATCATAATTCCTCGACCCCAAAGCAAGACACGTCATGCCGCCGCATCCTGTGGCGTGCCGCGTCATGCTGCAGCATCCTGCGATACGTCGCGGCATCGTGGCATCGAAATAAAGTAACTTGAATTCTAAACTGATTGAAATAAGATTCAAAATAACTTCATTAGTAATAAAATCCTCTGCCCTGCCATGCCACGCCGCGGCCGTGCCGGCAGTGGGCGCCGGCCCTTAAATCATGTTTTATCAATTCACAATCTATCGTAAAATAGTTTTATGTCACTGCGTGTGTTCGTGTGTGTTATATTACGCGATGTAAATAAACAAGTTTTTTTTTATTTTATTTAAATACTAGCGTTCCGCCCTGGTTTCGCCCATGGTACATGTTCACGTTTTCTCTCCATAAGAACCATCCTACTTCAAGGAATAGTATAAAAAAAATAACGAAATCGAAGATTCAGCCGTTCTCCAGCGCTTACCAACACATTTTGCGATTCATTTTCATATTATAGATTTCCTTTTGGAAGGTGTGATAATCTCGTTGTTTTATATTATTACCTGATTTTCCAAATAATCCATACTAATATTATAAATGCGAAAGTAACTCTGTCTGTCTGTCTGTTACTCAATCACGCCTTAACTACTGAACCAATCTGCATGAAATTTGGTATAGAGTTATTTTGATACCCGAGAAAGGACATAGGATAGGTTTTATCCCGGAAATCCCACGGAAACGCGAACTATGCGGGATTTTCTTTGACTTCGCGGGCGATGCCGCGGCGGGTGGAAAGCTAGTGGCATTTAATTCATGAATATATGTATGTTATTGATACCACAAAAAATGAAAAGGTATAAATCGTACGAGTTGACGCTAGTTGTAGAAGTGACATAGTGCAGATTGCAGTCGGTCTTTAGCGAATAAAAATAATTAGCTTGAGTTCATTTTGACCACGAATTAAATTATGTCTCTTTATATTTTATGTTTTAATTGTTGTCGTCACCAACGTTACTTTGTTTACTAAATGTTGATTGTTGAACCTTATTTTTTAATACATGTTGAAGTATTTTTATTAAAAAAAATATAATAGCTTCAATTTAATTCATCGACGCAAAGGTCAAGGTTTTTAGTGTAATTAAAATGTTAGAAGAAATAAAAGTAGAAATAAAGTTAAAAATAAAGTATTAATTAACAAAGGTTCTCTCGAGACGGTGGATTTGTCTAAGCTCCCTTAGGCATGAAGTTTTAATGAAGTTCCCTTGTTTAATTAGACAATGTACAGATAGTACTTTTGTGAATATAGCTTATTTTCTAGCAATTTCTTGAGGCATTAATTTTTTATTTTTGCTTAGATGCATAATTAACAAAATGTTTACTTTTAGCAGTACTATTAACTATTCTGTGCTTTTAGTTAGTGAATGATAATAAAATATCGGTTGACTGATGATATTGTATAAAAATCCAATATTTTATCATACGTAGTCAATCTAAAATCGATTCTTACATAACATACATCTATAATCCATTAAGCTGTTTACATCGCGTGACAGAGAATCATAAATAGCTACGCTCAACAGACCTCAAGTCAAGCCAGAATGCACAGCACCAGATTCAATTGCGCACATTAGAAATATTAGCGATAAGACCAGAATAGCGTGACCCAATAAAGGGACGCTGTTGCCCAACGGACGCGGATACAGCGATCATTGCATAATGGGATAAATCTCAGTGATATACAGGGTGTCCCAAATGTGGTGTGGTAGGATGAATGGAGCGTGATGTTTTGCATATGCTGATAACGTTAACAGTAGTGCAACAACAAAACCATGTAAATACTTGATTTTTTCTTAAACTAGCTTCGCGCAACCGACTTGATAATGCGGGCATTATGTCAAAATGAAAACAATGCATAATCTTAAAAACGTAAAAGCGCATGCGATTGGCAAAGGTCAGCATGTTGTCAGCCAGTCAAAACATAGTCTTCGGAATTTATCTAATAGAAAAAAGGCGTTGCGTTTTTTACAAGTATTTTTAGAGTAATCAGCGCATGAAAAACTACAATTTCCATTGAGCATAGTATACCATATGCAGGACATCCTGTATATCAGCTATTTGAGTCCGCGTCGCACATTGAAATGGATCTATTAGAAGCAGGTAGTGGTTTGATTGATTGAGAGTACTGAGGAGGTATTAAATGGTTGATTGGGACGATTATTGTGTACTCAGTACTACATAATATGTAGATTGTAGGTAGGTAAGCTGGGAGGATGAAATGATTGGAGTTATTTATAAATCATAGTTAGGAAGGTCCACGCAGTTTCACCCAGTGACATAACGTAGGGAAAAGTATTTCTATAGCTTATGCGTTAAACTATACTGCCAAGTATCATCATCAACCCTTCAGAGCTTTTCCCGTGATGCGGGTTTAAAATATTAGTAAGATTTGCTTTAGTCGGAGTTGATAAAAAGTACATGTCTGTAAACACAACAGAAGGAATAAAAGGAATTCTTTATTTAGACTACAGGGATCCAGTAAAGTCCATTCGTATATTTCTCTTTAAAAAATTTAATTTTGATCTTTCATTTTTCTTCATATGTTTTAACTTTTAACACAAGTGTTTACTGAATAAATATATCTATACTAATATTATAAAGAGGAAAGGTTTGTAATTATGTATGTATGTACGTATGGTTTTCACGCATAAACTACTGGACCGATTTCGAAAATTCTTTCACCATTAGAAAGCTGCATCTTCACTGAGCAGCATAGGCTATATTGCATTTTCAAAAAAAATTGAGATCCTTACCAAAAAATTCCTTATACGAGGATGGTTCTTATGAAAAAAAACGTAAACATGTAGGTACCACGGGCGAAGCCGGGGCGGACCGCTAGTAGGTAATAAACAAAAGAAACGCACATTTATATTGTCAATAAAAATCTAAGATACTTGTGCAGTCAGTGAATGAAGGTAAACATGCTTGCTGAGTTTTTGTTATCAATATAAACAATGTTATCACGAGTGTTATTGTGTTTTCGTCTTAAATGTCAGTTTCAATGATACTTTCTGTACTGGTTTAATTATGATACAAGTTAATTCGTATAAGCTGTTTGTTTCAATATTGTTTTTTATGAAAAATATGATACTAGATGTATCGATAAACTTTGTATTATAGAAGTACTAGCGACCCGCCCCGGCTTCGCACGGGTGCAATGCTGATACTAAAAACACTACAGAAAAACTGTGAACGTTGTATATAAAAACATAGCGGCCCGCTCCGGCTTCGCACGGGTATAAAATAGATAGCCTGGCGGCCGGCCGGTACCGCCGCAAACGCTACGTCCCGCAATTTTTAAATCTGTAATATCTTCGAAAATATTCACTTAAATCATACGGTGTAAAAGGCCATATAGATCTATATTAAATGAACAATGTATTCAAGGTATTTAATTGGTTAAGGATTAATGCTGTATTGGTTAAGATCGCATCGAAAATTAGCCATTATTTGTCGTAAAAAGTAAATGACAAAAAAAAGTTATTGTGGGTTATCCATAAGAGATAGACATATACCATCGCGGACTTTTCTGTAGACCTTTTCAATGTGTATAATACTTAGTACATTATTTTGATAAAACTCGTAGGGTTCAGCCTGCGTTTGCAATGTAAGCGGAAAAAATGTAATTTTTTACGACCTCACATTAGAAACCTCAAAAATAACAGTACTTCTCCACTATTTAATGGATGTTATTATACATATAAACCTTCCTCTTGAATCACTCTATCTATTAAAAAAAACCATATCAAAATCCGTTGCGTAGTTTCAAAGATTTAAGCGTACAAAGGGACATAGGGACATAGGGACAGGGAAAGCGACTTTGTTTTATACTATGTAGTGATTGGTCTTTAATTTTCTTTGCTCCTTTTAATCCAGATAGTATTTAGTCTAAGTCACAGTTTTAAACAAATTACGCAATATTTTTTTTCATTTTATTTTGTTTTTATTAAATATAAAGTATAAACGGGCCCATTTTATGAGAATTTTTTTTACATGAAGCTATTGCGCTTGTCCAATGTTGTTTATTTAAGTGTCACTCAAATGTTCAATATGAAACGTGAGTTTTGGTACATGTACGTTTTCCATATGTTTATTTGTATGTTGCTCTATTTTAGCTTTTACTTCTTTTATTATTAAGACATTTGTACAATGCCACGCTTCGCCGTGACATATTTCTACTACATAGACAAGGGATGAGAAAAAGGATAAAGAGAAAAATATTTTTGAAGCGTACAAAAACCGCGATAGTATATCGCGATCTCTGGTCTCTGTCTCCATGGAGATCCCCATATCGACGTTTAAATATTACTAATCAAGATGGATATTACATAATATGTATGTGTAGAAAGCAGAAGCGTTTACCAAGTCTAAAGATACATGCATATTTGCGAGATTGTGTTTTTCGTTATCGACTTTTAGCCGCAAAAGATTTACGATCGCAGGCTCGATGTGAGAACGCACAGTTATTTCCGACGAATTCGTCAGACGAAAATAGCTCTTATCCCAATGAGAATAAAGCTGGCCTTGTGTTTATTTACTCTAGAGTACATAGGAAAAGTTTATTGTAAAGTGTATTTTGGGCGGGCTGGAGGTAAATAATTAATTCGTCTATACTCGCTTCTTGCAATTAAGGAGCTGTTCGTTTTCCTCGATTTTGCGGATTTTCCCTTGGATCTTCTGTTGAATTTTCTTACTTCTAATTAGATGTCATTCAATAGAAATAAATTGTTTTGTGAGATGGATACTTTAATATTTATCGTAAATATTCAGAAATTGTAACGAGAAAAATGTTGGTTGTCGGTAATTTATATAGGCTTGAATTAAATACCAATTAGTGAAACGTTTTCAACATAAAAGAGGAAATAACTTTGCCTGTAAAAGATAAATTAATTTTACCGTCTCTCTCATTTCGCTTGCGTTGTTGACATTAAAAGTTGAAGTGGCTGAAGTATTATCGCAACTTATTATATTAATTATGTACATTAATTGCTCCATAAATAGCATGAAACATTTAATAATTGCGCAGCGAATGCGTCAGATTACGTAATATAATAAACACGTACCTGACCCATAAACATATTTTTAAATTTATTTTATTATTGTCATGAGATATAAACCATGAGGTTCGAGATGTGAATATTATGTTATAATTAAGTTTCTTTAATAAATTAAAGTGCAAATCTCTTTGATTTTCTTTAGAGAAGCTGAAGAGTTTGTTTGTTTGAACGCGCTAATCTCGGGAACTACTGGTCCGATTCGAAAAATTATTTCGAAGAATTTTTCGAGGATTTATCGAGGAAGGCTATAGGCAATATATTCTCGCTAAGACCAATAGGAGCGGAGAACTGCGGGTAAAACCACGGAGCACAGCTTGTCTTGAATAAATATGATTTTCCTTCCATATTAAAATTGAGGTTTAGAAACAGAGCCTTTTAACGCATTGATAGCAAGAATGATTTAGCTATAATCATGATCTAATCCGCTGAATACTTTTTATACATACAATGAGAAGTATAACATTCTAGATATACCCTTACGGGAGTCCCACCAGTGGGAAAGTATATGGGCTGATGATGAATTATAGCATAATAGAAAACAAGGGCTATCGAATTTGCAATTTGGCGGGTGTCGGGTCCGCACTCCGCACTCCGCATACGTCCAATTGAGCGTTGATTGAGCGCAAGAGGTCGTGTCGGGGCTGGGTCCGCTAATTAGGACTTCAACTCCCGTGTGTATTGTACGTATCATCACTACATAGTATATAGTATAAAACAAAGTCGCTTTATTTGTCCCTATGACCCCATGTATGCTTAAATGATAAATCTTTTAAACTTCTTACAGACAAGTGGGCAAAGCCGCGGGCAGCTCGCTAGTATAATTTGATGTGTCACGTGTTTGTGGTGCCGTTTAATGTGGTGATACTAACCGTGGCTAAAGACGCCCGCGCAAGTGGTCAAAGTTGGTCTTAGTTACGTGTTGGTATATCTTATACTGGAAATCAAACATATTATATGGAACTAAATACATAAAGGAAATTCCGTTTGAAAGATTGCAGGCTGTTAAAGTAGCCTCACTCTAATTGTTCACTTTAAAAGCAATAAATAGAAACAATTCGTATTTTATAGAAAACTAGCTGTGTTCCGCGGATTTACCCGCAGTGCTTCGCCCCAGTTGGTCGTAACGAGATGATATATAGCTTATAGTCTTCCTCGATAAATGGACTATCTAACCCCGAAAGAATTTTTCAAATCGGATCAGTACCTAGTTCCTGAGATTGGCGCGTTCAAAACAAACTCTTCAGCTTTATAATATTAGTATAGATAAAGCAAATAGCATTAACTGTACTGTTTCATAATATTATAATAAAACATTCAAATAAATATGTTTAATATTGCATATTATCGATGTTAGTTTGCGCACTAGTGAATTTAATTGCTCCATACAAATGAAAATATTTATATGCTTTCTCATAATTTAAATAATTGTATTGTTATTATGTTATTGATATTGTTAACAATGGAGTTCTTGGTATTTAACATTTTATTATATATACACTGTGTATCCTTTATCAATAGGTATAATTGTTAGTTAATAATAGGTACAAACACTAATTAAGTCCATGATTTGTTTACAATATATCTGTTTAATATTAATATGAGAACTGTGAATTCTAGTATTCATGAATGACAAAATAAGCGGTATTAATATAATAAAAAATACCTACTCTATGACTATACATGTTTTATTTTATAATAATAGTGCCATCCCACGCCTATTAGTGTATTTATAATGTTGAGGCAAATTGTCATGATGTTTGTGATTAATGGAGTAGATTCATAATACCAGAGATTAAATTAATAATAGGCTTCACACAGAAATAAAAATGACGGCGCACATTTCAATGTGAACAACACAAAGAGCAAACTTAAAATTCGCGGTCGCAGTTTTCATAACCATATTTAAAGTTCAAGACAAATAAAAATGCCGGTTTATTCCAGGATTTGAACATTTTTTTTTTCGTGAATTGTAAGTAACTTTGTTCAAACTTATACATATTTTTAATTATATTAACGTTCAACAAGAAAGCGTAGGTAAACAACAAAACAAGTTTGTTGTGTGCAAACACATCGTGCGCAGGAGTTGATGGCCTTGACTGTATGAAGGACGGAGGGCGTGGTCGTGCGATTGTGGGGCCTGTTTTCTTATGGAAATTGATTCTATCACATGGAGTAAACAGTTAATTGGATGTGACGTCACATGACTTTATTTTTAGAAGGGAAACAACCTACGTAAAATGAGGTGATGATTAAGTACGATTTGCGAGATTTAAGTAAGTAATACGATTGAAAAGTCATTTTGTCTTTTTTTTTTGCTTTTTACGAATTTTGAGCATATAAAAAAGATTAGTAAGTTAAAGTTATTATTGTTTATGTCATTAAATTATATATACTCCTGAGCCCTGTAATTGTTTCTGTAAGATCTCCAAATAAATAAATTTATCTGCAGATCTATAGAAACCTCTACTATAGTTACAAATAGTATTTCGGTACTGCTCTACATCAAACGATTGCATTGCAAAATATGATTACGTTTCATGTTGTAGTTTATTGTAAGTATTGGGAACACATTGCCCTAAAGGAATTCAGTTCGACATCTGGCCAATGCCTTTGTGTAAGCGGAGTTGAAAGATATTTGGGATTGCTTCAAGAGTTTGTACTATTTGCTCGTATATTATAGTTAATAGCATTGCTATGGTAGTTAGATCCAAAGGCGTAGCTCTGGGGCAAATAACAAAATAGGGCCCCCCTCAACGATCAACGAAAAACTACGTCATGACTAGGTAAGCCTTAAATCATGTTGATTTTGAAAATCGGAGAAATTTATTCATAGTATTGACCATTGATCGTAAAGGCAAGCATAAACATTTTCTATGTATGTCATTTGAATGTAAGCAAAGCTCCTTCAAGATATGTATTATAATATTTTAGACGTTCACAGACGGCGCTGATATAATTTTCCTTATCTTTGCTTTGATATCATTGTTTACTCAAACATTTCTTTTCATCCACACCAGTGAAACAATATAAAAGCAACAAACATTATAACCAGTTATTCTCCGTAAATTCGTTCTTAACATGTAGGTATAGTAATTTAATTGCACGTTGCGCGGAACGGGTCGGAAAAAAGTCCAAGTATTCATTATAAAAGACTGCGTTGTATGACCGCTTCAAATGGAAATAGGTCGACGTGGAAAGGCACGCTGAAAACCACTCGCTTTAAGCTCTTAAGAGCAGCTAAATGAGAATTGAGATCGTTTTAAATTCATTTCAGGTGTTCAAGAAATTCAGGTGTAAAGTGAAACTTCTTTAGGCGTGTTGAGAGTAAAACTTCAAGGTCGCGTCATGGCAATATCGTCACGTCATGGAATTAGGCGATGATTTTGGTCACATTTTGATTTGGACATTATTGCATTTTTGGTAAGGATCTCTAATTTTTTTGAAAATGCAATAAAGCCTATGTTGCTCAGTGAAGATGCAGCTTTCTAATGGTGAAAGAATTTTTGAAATCGGTCCAGTAGTTTATGCGTGAAAACCATACATACATACATACATACTTACATAATTACAAACTTTTCCTCTTTATAATATTAAGTATAGATGTTTCGCAAGTTGGTGTCATCAATTTGTAAGAGTAATAAGACGGCTTAATGCGGTTGTTAAGAGGTGTGTACTTCCCGTTTCTTTGTTTCGTGGTTGTTTCAATTCAAGTGTGTGTTCTGAGAAATGATAGTAGATACCTATGTATTTAATTTATGGGTAATTTTTTGTATTTTAACATGCATCTTAGTCGGTTTTGTAAACATGAGAAATTCCAAATACTCATTTCGACTTCAAAGGTTTCGCATGACTCATTATCACGTTTATCCAATATCAAATAGGGAAAAAGCCGTTTTTAACTTCAGCGCTCGTAATCGGGTATTCATATTCGTGTCAAGGACGCACCTAATCCGGTGCAATACTATTTTTGTCTTGAATGGCTGATACTGGTTTACCGATGCCGCATTATAAATGCTTTACAAAAACTATTTTTAGTTCATTTATTCGTAACTCGTACAATAAAAGGACGCTAAAATTATCCCTGATTTACATTCATCGTTATTCTTATTCCCGAGAACTATCTTCGCGAATTCATGAGCACTGTTGATGTTTATTTTTAGATCTGGCACCATCCAAGAACCGGGTCTTTTCGGATTTTTGTCACAGTGACGGACTGTTATTGGTGCGTATTCACGTTATTTATCATTCGCCGCATTTACAAACAGTTCGGTCGGCTCGGTCGTTGCTCCGTTGGATTTACGCAACGCGTTCAATCTTCGAGGCAACGTTGGAGTTGTCAATGCTCTTATCTAACGCGAGATTAGCGTTCGATGAACCCGTTTTGCAATGGTCAGTGGGACACGAACCACCCCTTTTTGGTTAACCTTCAATATCTATAATTACCTTTGTCAAGTTTAAACGAGCATGTTCAAGATAGAGGACAATTTGTGTATCAAGAACAAGAAGTCAGCATACCTTTAAATGACCGTTTCAATAGCAAATATTTAATGAATGGTAAAATTTTCCTCAGCCATTCGTATGTATACTTATCGCCACCGACGAAAATATTGATCCAAGCGAGTTTGTTTGAACAGAACCGGTGATTGCGATAAAGATTGTTAGGAGATATTTTGGGAGAATATTTCAGTTCTTACTTATCTTATATGGTGATAAGATAATAATAATGCCCCAGATACGCAACGCTGTGCATATGGTGAACAATGCCGTGGTGTTGCGAATGCATACGTCACGGATTGTACTATTTAATGTTGAGATAATGAGTTGACTATGAGTTGTTCTAAATGGTTATTATGTTGTAAATCTTTAATATTCTTGTGGAAGTTTTCTGTGTTTCATTTTCCTATAGTACGTATTAAGCTTATGATTTAAAATTTTTAAATCTTGCACAAGATTCATGTTCATTTGTTAAACCATCTAAAATAAGTATGAAATTTATCAAGAATTCAATTAATAAAATGGCAACATTAGAAAGGTCTAAAAATATCTTATTAACCTTATTCTTGGTTGTGTAGTGCTCTTAGAATTTCCAACTCTGTTCAAGTCATCACTAAAATTTTATACGATTTTTCCACTTTGGAACTCTAAATGCGTACTTTGGAGTTTGGACAAGAACAAATTGAGCATTCATTGTAGTATTCCATATGTATATGAAAGGTGTAATTTGTACCAGTCCAGTCTGCCCGGCCTTGCCGCAAAGTGGATAATCACGACTCGCGATTGTCCACGACAGATTGGATAAGAGATTTAAAGGTGTTTACTGTATCAATTTGCACGGAGGTGCTGTAGGTACATGATTTTTGCAATAACATCCTTTTGTGGAATGTTCCAGCTCGCTCCAATTATAAGCTGCTCGATAATTGAGGATGCGAATATTGAGATATCGATATTTTGGCATTTTATTTTGTGTTGTGATATGCTTTTTATTTGTGATCAGGAAAAATAATGCAGTAGTCGTGTGAATCCGAGTTTTTAAGGACTCTATTTGAATAGAAAATAGAATTGTCCTATCCTTTTTTACATAATTAGTCATGTACTAAAAGGAGTTGATAGTCGTAAAAATACCGGACAAATTAGTATCACGCAATCAATTAAATCCCCATCTTGTTTCCTGACTTGGCGACATACTTAGCCAAGTTTGATTACATGGGAAGTGACTTAGATATCTCTGTGTAACTATGGTCTGATTGAGTAATTCATACGAAAGGGAAATGATATAGAACTAGTATTATATTACTTTGTTGCTAAGATTGTAGATGTAAATTATACAGTCATATAAGAAGTGGTTGAGATTCGAAGCTAGATTTCTCTGTTGAGGAGATAATCCCACTTGAATACAGCGATTCAGCGATAGCATTGAGAGTTTCGTAATTTCGTATTATTTCTATAGAAATTCATAGCTATGAATAGAAGCTGCTGGCTTTCATTTTCCGATAGTACGTATTAAAAGTTTTCTATAATGCCTACGCTTTTATGCTAGGCAAATTTTATTTTTAAAACGCAGCAGTCTGCAATGAAGTAAAGGAAAGTATTATGAGACAAACAATTAAACATGGGCACTCACATAAATAGATAAGGGACTAATTTAATAGGAAAACTATAAATTGCTAAAGCTAATTGGTGTTAATAATCATTAAAGATTTTGCAATAGATTTAAAACAGACATTTATTCGTATTGTCATTTTTAAATTGGCCATTTATAACGAACGGTACTATTATTTGTTGCTCGACAAAATTGTATCATCAACTATTATTCAGATATTATTTTGATGACCAAGTTCTATACCAGTCATATGTATTGTTACAGGTGTTCGGCACAGTGGAGCTGCCGGACAAGCCGATCATGCTGCCGCCGTTTGTCGAGGCGACACACTGTCTCGGCTACCACCTGACTCGCAAGGGCCGCGCGGTGGCCGACCGCGTGGTGTCCGTGCTGGGCTACGCGTGCCCGGACATCACCTACAGCCCCAGCCTGTATCCCATCACAGCTGCTCTGCTGCACTTTATGCCAGGTGAGTGGTGTTGCCAATTTTGACCATGCCATATATATATGATGAACAAGATAAAGACATACAGGTACGTGTTGAAATTATGTCTGGAACTTGAATATTCATTTATTCTACTCTGCTACACTTTATGCTTGGATGTGTACATTTTATTGTAACTAAAAGAACAAAATAAATCTACCTATAGAACCGGTATATGTTTAAACGTTGTGGCTTCCATAAATTGAAATTTATTAGTTGAAATCCCCTTTAGAATTCTAACAGAAACTTAGTTCCAAGAACCATAGAAAGAATCGTGTTGGTATCACTGTTATTGTATGAAATATTTATTTATATTCGGAAATGTTATTTTACTCATAACGTTTGTATCGAATGAAGCTCAAATTAAATTGTATAGATGAGTTGAAAATGTAGTTTTAAATTAAAAAAATTCTCGCTCTTTTCCCAACGTAGTGATATCACTAAAATGTAATTGAGTAATTGTTATCAATGCAAATATCGCAATAACAAATATGCCATATATTGTATTTGCATTGCATGGTTGTAAATTGGGATCAATATTATCATTGCTTTTAAATTAAGCACCCGATAAAAGTTATAAAATTGTTATCCGTTCGATAAACTTGAATAGATAGTTGCAATGGTTATTGAAACCGACATGGGGGTTATTTTTGTATTTTAATACATTTACAAATTTAGACTGCATCAATTCTATAAAAATAAATTATCTTATCACACTTTAAGATTCGTTTTTGATCATACTGTTAAAAGAAATCAAGCCTACCATTAGATAACGTGTTTTCTACTTACATTGATATTATTGATTTTCCACTTCGATTAGAAACCAGTAAGAACAATCATAACTTATCTCAACTCTTTAGAGGTTGATTTTTGTAAAAAATTTCCTTTGTTCCATGCTGGTTCGTCAACAATTTTTCTTTTCAAAATTTCATTACCGATAACCGATTATAACCGATTTACGGTTAAGCCGTGAAAGGGCAACAGATAAGACAGAGTTTTGCATTTTATACATTAGTAGGTATAGCAAATTATTTGATCAAAATACCTCGTTAACCGAAATTAAATTAGTTCCATTAGTTGAATGAGATGAACGTCACATTTCCACAAGCTGGTGCATGCCGGTGACGTGTTGAATGGAAGCCGTTAATTTTATTGCCGCGGTCCAATTTATTAGTGGCCTGCCATTCGGCTTTATTGCTTGTTCCAGAGTTATGGGCTTTCATAAAATATCATTCACTATTTATTTTGTTTCTGAGTGATGAGTTGAATTTATATTTCGGTAGCAGTGTGTTGTACTTTTTGTATGATCTAAAACATCATCAACTTCTGAACTGCGTTTTTTAGATCTTATCATACTGTAATGTTAAACTGTACTTTATAATTGAACTTTATTTGCATATTTGAGATGGATAATATTATGTTCAAATTTAGTGTAATTTCCTTTAAGTTGTAAACAGCAATAATTTAATTGAACAAGATCGGTATATGTCAGGTAACAACCGGTTACATGGCATCCTCTCAATTCACGCAAATTGCAGAGGCGTCACAAAATTTACAGACACTCGCCTTAATTCCGTAATGAGTGCGGGGGGCGATAATTGAACCAGCAATAGGCAAATTGCTCCGCTTGTCTGTATTCACTATATCATCGCCATTACACCTCTGAACTGTTTCGTACCTTAATCCTTTGCAATACGATCCCCTATAGCCCGTTTGAGCTATCCTGCCCTGACACTAATCTTGGAAGCTGATTTGGACTCTCCTAACTTGAAATAAAGATGCTTATCTAACAAATGCCAATGTTAATTCTTGACGTCGACACGCCACAGATTTGCATCGCGTCCGTCGTTATGTCAATTTCGTACGTCGCACTTTTAGAATCACGTTCTTATGATTGTCTGGAATGCAACCAATATGGCACATGGTTATTTTTGCAACGATATCGTTCACTCCCGGTTATTAAATCAGAGCGGTTTATGACGTCAAGTTCGGTAATGCACCTGTCGATGTGAGAACTCCATTATATTTGCTTAGAAATACACATCAATTGATGATGTACGTAGCTAGCGCGATGAATTCAACCGCCGGATGAATAAGTGACAATTTCCTTCAATAATAATAAATAAATAATAATAAATAAAATTCATTTATTTCAGGCCACATAGCCCATATAGTATTAGTAACATCATAACCTAGTGTTAGTATTACAAATTACAATTATCTATTAATTACATACATTTATTCCTACAGCCTAATTTACAAAGCCAATGTTTGCTAATAACATTATCCAAATAGTTTAATACCTTTAAAACAATATTTGTACTTTTACTTATCCGATCTCTAATAGAAAAAATCTTTTTTCTCATTATCGCATAAAAGTCATTTACCCTATATAATGTAAACATCAAGGAGGCACTACAGTAACGCGGCAGACCCATAAACATCCTAAATGCGTTGTTATATTGAACTCTTAGAATGTTTATGGTCCTACGCGTATAATTAACCCAGAGGTTGCTCGAATAAAAAGACTGACAATACGAGGTAAAAAGAAGCTTTTTAACATTTTTACTGCACTGCTTAAATCTTCTTATAATCATGTTAGATCGTACAGCTAAACCTCGCCTTTCTCTCTCTATGTCAGCTTCGTCGCTTAGAGTACTGGTGACAAAGTGACCTAGATATTTAAAATTTTCTACAATTGCTAGTTTCGTTCCGTTCAAATAAATAGGTGGGATGTTATCGGGACCCTTTCCTGAGCGAAATACCAAGACATTACTTTTCTTCTCATTGTACAATAACCCGTGTTCGCTAGCAAAATTTTGACATATATCTACCAGTACTCTAAGACCCTTGATCGAGGGGCTAAGGAGCACCATGTCGTCCGCGTAACTTATGTTATTGACATTAAACCCGCCGATATGACAGCCGACATGGGCTGAACTCAGCTCCTCGATCAGTGCGTTGACATAAAGATTGAATAGGATCGGAGAAGTCAGTCCGCCCTGTCTTACACCACAGTTCAATATGTATGTATCTGAATATGAACGCTGCCACTTTACAACATTCTTTTGGTGCTGATACCAATATTTCAAGATACGAATAATACTATGAGGTACACCCGCGTTAAACATTTTGTCCCATAACTTATTGTACACCACTCTATCATATGCCTTGCTTAAATCTAGAAAACACGCATACACAGAAGTTTTTCTAGATTTATAATAGTTAACACAACTCTTTAATGCAAATATCGCAAGATCCGTAGATAAATTTTGTCTGAAGCCAAATTGACGATCATTAATTTTAACACTCTTCTCTAGGTAGCCCAATAAAATAAATTCAAAAACCTTTGACAACACAGTGGCCACTGATACCGGTCTATAATTACCCATGTCAGAAAGGTCACACAACTTACTTTTTACAATTGGGACAACCGTGGTCATCATTAAAGATTCCGGCAATACGCTATGCTTAATAAAATGGCTAAACAGATAACTTAACAGCTTCACAAAAGTCGGTCCAGCATATAACAGGTGCTCAATGTTCAGACTATCATGACCTGATGATTTTCCTCTTTTGAGATGTTTAAATGATCTTATTACATCTTTTTCTGTGATTTCTATATCAATCAGGTCACCACACTCTGTTTCACATTCTTTGGCGTTCAATAGCGGCTGTACCAGAAAATGGTCTTTAAAACTATTTGCAATTTTTGTGCAATCACTCTCACATCCTATTGTACTAGAAACAACCCTATTCTGATGGCACGTATTTGTAATTTGCCAAAATTTAACAAAATTTTGATTACTGTGATGTTTAGCTAATAAATCAAACTTGACCTGTTCTTCATTTTTTTGACACTTTTTTAAAGCTGCTCTAAATCTATTTCGCGAAGATCGCATTTGTTCGTACACTGAACCACAACGAGGCTTACTACATGAAATCCACATCTTAAAATATATTCTAGCCTTTTTGTGTAACTCTTTGACGTGATCATTCCACCCTAGGATACGTTTTTTATTAATAACCTTATTGTTTATATAACTATAAGCCGCGCCTTCCTTCAAAATGTTGATAATATTATTATACATAGATACTAAATAGTCAGAATGATCTTTTATGAAACAATGTGAGTTGTGGCTTTGACATTTTAAATGCAGGTTTATGGTTTTAAATTTACTTTCACAATATTTACTATATACTTCAATTTGTTTTAACGTTCTATTACCCCAAACTATCTTATTACATTTTATATCCTTACTTGACCCTATAACCTTTGGTGGAATACTCACGTCAAATTTACAAAATATTAACAAGGGATAATGATCTGACCATGTTACGTCGTAAAGAATACTACACTTTTCAATGGTATTTGAGGCGAGCCTAGTACACACGCAATGGTCTAGCCACCTCAAAGTTCCGTGCGCCTCACTTACGAACGTGTAGGATGATTGACTATCTAACATTTCTATATCCGAGCATCGCCAGTCAATCTCCTCACAAAAAGCCAAAAGTTCATGCCCAAACAATGCATCGGGGTGCGCATTATAATCCCCTAACATATACACTAATTGTACACAACTATTCTCGACGATAGCATTCATCGCACTTAATGTACTCGTAAACTCCGGCAAGTTATCGCTACAGTCACAAGGCATGTACACACTCATCACGATAAATGATATGTTTTGCAGATTAAATTCTATTGCCACTATGCGAGAGTTGTCATCTACCACATCAATTATTTTAGTCTGCTGAAATAGATTCTTTCGCCACAGCAAAGCCACACCACCATAAGGTCTGCCACGCAAAATACCCGCGGACATATCAACGGCTGAAATTCCATGGAATGAGAAGTCCTCATGGATCTGACTTAACAATCCAATATCACTTGGCAAAAGCCAAGTTTCCTGAAGTGCAATTATATCGGAACTATAACACAATTCACGAATGTGCTCAGCAGATCTTTTGCTTTTCAATGTTCTCGCTAACCTAATTTAATGTTGGTTCCCAAGAGAAAAAGCTTTGTATTAGATGTCTCATGGTATGAATTAATGAGGATGTATATGGTTTTAGATGAGATGGCAATCTGAGTGATAATGGTTTGTTAATGCTCTTTTAGTTTCTATTGTTTTGATCGATACATTAAATTAAAAATCCACACGTCACGGTAAATAAACAAAGCAAATATAGACGCCGTTTTAATAAGCTTGTTGAATAACAAACAAAGCTATTTGTTATCAGCGTCGCTGCTAAATCTTTCACCGGGCAATGAAAACAAGCGATATTGGCCACAATACATTCCGTTGCCGCAGCTGGTCGCGTCAATGTCACACAGATTATGTTCAAATAATCCGAGACGCGTGGCCGTGACACTGTGTTCATTATCAGTATCGCCAGTTTCAACTGGATCACAGTCAAGAGTTCGCTATACATCAAAGTATACAGCGTGTAGTTTGGATGGGCAGACCCAAAACTGGGAATGTATAGGAGGAAAAGATACGCTTTGAACTTGGAGATATGTTGGGCAGAAATAGAAGGAAAAGAGGAATATGTCTAAAGGGATACTTTTAAAACTATGTATGATTGCATTTATGCTACTTACTATATACGATAATAAAGCAATACAAAGACTTCATGAAGAGAACGATGAACACTACAATTTTTAGTTTCAACTAAACATAATGAACGAAATAGGTAGCGATTACAGGTGCTTATATGAAAAATACATTACACATGTTTAAAAAAAATGTCGCTTTTTAACGGTATTCTGATATAAACAGGGGCCTACACCGTTTTAGTGGTTGGCTGTACGCCAGTACCACGTATTTACAAGCATCGACTGCCCCGTGATCTTTTTATATTGTTGGGCGTTGTTTACGAATTCAACGAAGGAACACCAGTTTGATGATGAATCATTCGATTTTTTGCACTTTTTTCTGAAAACCTGCACATCACATCTGTAAATAAAATATTTAAAACGACATTGATTACTATAAAAATAAGGTTCATATTTGCTGTAGTAGATTTAGTATTTAAAATTACTATAGCACTCAAAAGCTCACCTGGAAAGTCCTTAAGTATAATTCAATTAAACGACTGAATGGAAACCTAATCCATTCACGACTAAAAGGTTAAAGGGCTTCACAAAAAGCTTGAATAGCTGTCATTATGTGAAATTTGCTCGTGCGCGCTGGGGCACGACCGCTCGGCTTCCTGTTTGAGTTTTTTATTCGCGAAATAAGCCGAATGCTTGATTACATCCATGTCACGTACCTCCTCCCTGGTTCCGTCCTTGAGTCTCCCTTTATTATTGTTTTTATCTTCGAGCCCTATATACGCCGTGTTTATGCTTTTTGCGATTTAGCTGCAGCTTTTGTAACGGTTATTTAGTCTTTGAAAGAAAGAAAGAAAGAAAGAAAGAAAATACATTTAATCCAACACACATAGATAAAAAACAATACAAATATAAACAATACAGAAATACAGAAAAAAAAAACAACAATGCAATGTGTAACAAACAAAAAAAAACAGACAATGAAAATTACAAAAAAAAATAAAAACAGGATGTTTGTCGTGCATTTAAAGTAAAAAAATATAATGAGTGTGGTTGAATGGATCACGTGTGTTGGATAGGGATAGACCACTCAGGAAATCTGCGGCCTTAAAGCCGCAGCACTGATTTTCAGTGGCTCCCATATCGCAACTGACGTTTGCAGCGATAGAGGCTACAAAATTATAAGTCGCTTGATTTATAAACAATATTATACTTACATACATTTCAATATTTATATCCATTACACAAATACTGAATAACAAATACTATATCAAACTCAAAACTCAAACTCAAACATTCATTTATTCAATTAGACTACTATTTAGTAGCACTTTCGAATCGTCATTACATAAGTATTTTTAACATTTACCACCGATTCGGAAAGCAGTATCTACGGAGAAGAATCGGCAAGAAACTCCATAGTTGCTCTTTTAAATCATGTCAATATTACATAATATGTAACTTATATCTAACTACATAATAATATATCATAATATGCCAAAGAACTGTCCTGTGGTTTTTACGCGATAACCCTCCATGGGTCTTTATCGTCTATATATTCCTGAATACTATAGTACGCTCTCTGAACTAGTACATTTTTTATATAAGTTTTAAATTTAGAACTACTAAACTCTTTAATATTGTGAGGAATTCTATTATATAAGCGTATACCTTGACCCATAAATGAATTTTTAACTTTAGCTAATCGGAAAAATGGCATTTCAATTCTATTCCTGTTCCTTGTGCCATAATCGTGTCTATCTCCTACTCTTGTGTGCAAGTCGGAGCTTTTGTGTACATGCAAAATATTATTAAATATATACTGTGATGGTACAGTAAGGATACCAGTATTCTTAAAATGATCTCTTAGTGAGTCCCGAGCACGTAAATTATATATAGAGCGAATGGCTCTTTTCTGTAAGATAAATATAGTTTCTATATCTGCAGCCCTGCCCCACAGTAGAATTCCATAGGACATAATGCTATGAAAGTAGCTGAAATAAACCAATCTAGCTGTATCTTCATCGGTGAGATGCCTTATTTTTCGGACTGCATATGCAGCTGAACTGAGCTTACCTGCAGCGGTGTTGACATGGGCTCCCCACTGTAGTTTCTCGTCCAATGTTAACCCTAGAAATACAGTAGACTCAGTAGGATGCAATACCTCCCCGTTCAAGGTAATATCTCTGTTCAACTTTTTTACATTAGGAAGTAAAAATTCAACACAAGTGGTTTTTTTGGCATTTAATAATAAATTATTGGCAGTAAACCATTTAGATATGTGTAAAAGAGCACTGTTCACTTCGTCAACATTTGGGTCATGCCTATCCACATTAAAAATTAATGAGGTATCATCTGCAAACAGAACTATTTCACACCTATCCTGCAAATAAAAGGGAAGATCATTGATATATACCAAGAACAAGAAGGGACCTAAAATTGACCCCTGTGGAACACCAATGTTAATTGACGCACCGCTAGAACGTTCTCCATTAACAACTACAGTCTGTATCCTATCATGCAGGTATGACGCTATGAGGTTCTGGGCTTTTCCTTTAATTCCATAGTGATTAAGTTTACGTAACAAGGTACAATGTTCAACGCAGTCAAATGCCTTGGAGAGGTCACAAAATATCCCCAGAGCATTTTTTGAGTTTTCCCATGCTTTATATATATGTGTTAGAAGTGCAACTCCAGCATCTGTGGTTGAGCGCCCCTTTGTGAAACCAAACTGTTTGGTGTGCAGTAAATTATTAGATGCAAAATGACTACTCAATTGGTTTAAAATTAACTTCTCGAATACCTTACTTAATGTTGGTAAAATAGAGATAGGTCTATAATTGTTACAGTCTTCTTGATCGCCCTTCTTAAATAGAGGTACAACTTTACTAAGCTTTAGTAAATTAGGAAATGTACCATAGTCACAACACTTATTAAATATGAAAGCTAAATTTTTCGCAATATTTTCTATTATATTATTAACTAGATTTACGGACATTCCCCAAAGATCACAAGTATTTTTTAGATTAAGCGTCTTAAAGGCAGTAACAATATCACTAGCAGTTACGTGTCGTAATTCAAATAATGTACTACACCCCGCAACATGGTCCCTCAAAAAGGTTTCTGCAAGTGCTGAAGACGAATTTAAACTATTAGTAATAGTAGCAGGGACACTACTGAAGAATTCTTCAAAAGCAAGAGCAACATCAGCACTTTTGTCAATAACCCTGTCATTATTTACAAGTTTTATGGTATTACTTGATTTGCTTTTACCCATTTCACCATTAATAATTGACCAAACTGTTTTAACTTTATTATCAGAGTCGCGTATTTTTTCTTTGATATATAAACGCTTTGCAGTAAAACAAACTTTTTTAAAAATTTTTGAGTAATTTCTAACATAACTAAGAAAAGATGGGTCTTTATTATATTGCTTCATACCATATAATTCATAAAGAATGTTCCTGCACCTATGTATACTAGCTGTCGCCCATTTACTAAATGGTAAATCCTTGGTAATATTTAAAGATTTAACTTTAAATATTTTTTCAAATTCATTATGTACTAAATTAAAAAGATTATTAAACATTTCACAGGGACTATTAGGAAAGGATTGATCATTTAGTACGGGCAGGTTTTTATTAATATTATTCCTAAATTTATTAATGCCTTTTTTAGTTATAGGCCTAACATTAATCCTTTTAAATGTAGGTATGCAATCCCATTCAAAAACTACTTTCTGGCCACAGTGATCCGAAGTCAATGTATTGAGAATATTTTTCTCTAAACAGATGCAGTCACAGTATATATTATCAATACAGGTTGCAGAAGTAGGTGTAATTCGTGTGGGTTCGTTAAAAAGTTTATATAGATTAAATGACTGAAATAAATTAACAATTCGTGTAGCCGTTGGTGTTTGTAAGAGTAAATCAATATTAAAATCACCACATACTATAACTTTTTTTTTAATCCTGCCTAGACGCTTTAATATTTCTTCCATGACTGTCTCAAACATATTATAGTCACTGGAAGGGGGTCTATAAACGCAAACAATAATATAACGCTCCAGCTCCACACAGGACAGTTCAATGGTCCGTTCTACAGAAAGACTAACAATGTCAGTTCGTTCTTTACATTTTACACTATCATGTACAAAAATAACAGAACCTCCATGAATAGCCTGTGTCCTAAAGTATATACTTTTTAATTTGTAATTTTCAATATTTACTAACGACTGACATTGTTTAAGCCAATGTTCTGTTACACAAAATATTTTAATATTGTTATCATTCAAAAACAATTCTATTTCTAACAATTTGCTAGCCAAGCCTTGAATATTTTGATGCACAATGGAAAAAGACTGCTTAGCTGTTGTCTTATATACTAGTTTAAATCTAGCTTAGGGCTAGATTGTCTATCAACACTTAACCTAGGTTGATGTATAAAATTACTACTACATAAAATTATAGTAGATTGATGGTCTGATACCGAACATGTACCAGACTGGTTAATATTATATGCTATTAACATAGCAAGTTCACGCTTATATCTAGATGGCAGATACACTGTATTCTTTGTCAAAATAAAAGATTTAATACATAAGTTAATGTCAAAGTAAATAAATGCATCACGATGATGATTTGTTAGGTTATACAATTTTAAATTCATATTATGAATTAATCTATTATGTTCTTGTGTTAAACCAGGTAGATATGGCAAGGTACACAACATAAATTTACATTTAGTCTTACTACTAATATCTAACATTTTTTTAAATCCTATATCAATATCCTTATTATTTATATTTAAACTGTCCCCATATAATATAATTACAATATTATTCTTATTAAAGCTGAAATGATCCAATGATTTGATTATATATTTAAATGAACTGTTAGGCGTACAAACATTAGTAACTTTAAACCCTAAGTTGTTGAGCATAGCGCCAAATCCCTGACCAATATTATCTGACAACACAATTATTTCCTGCTTTGAAAGGTATTTAGTATTACTGGTTGGAATTGTGGTAGTGGGTTTAACACTATGTATGTCTGTGTAGTCAGGCTTATGGGGCGACGGTTGCTCATTGTCACTGTTTGAACACTGACATACATATTTATTAGTCAGCGACTCAAAACGATCCATATTCTCATTGCTCAACTTAATAAGATAATCTGCCTCTTGTATATGCTCGTTAATTTGCATTTGGGCAGAAGAGTATTTCTGGTTCACATCAGTTAACATTTGACTTAAGGAGTCTATCTTCTCCTTAAGTTCAGTTGTTTCTACATCATACAAAATTTTATAGTATTCTAGATCCCTATGATATTTATCTAACTCCTGAACAAGGTTTTTGTTGTCTATCTTTAGTTGAACAATCTTTTTTAAAGAACTCTTTCTAACAATAGATTGCGTACGCTTGATGAACTTACTTATTCTAAGATATTTTTTTAACTTCTTATGCGAAGAGAAATTGATTTTTTTAAAGTTTATAGAGCCACTTAACTGTCCACATTCAATTAATTCATCTTGAAGACTACTTGGTGTGCTGCATTGCCGCTTGGTATTGTCCTCTTGCACTTCCATTAAGCTACATTCCAACTCAGCGATACGGCTAAGAGCTTTCTCATGGTCACTAGAGCACTGCTGGAAGCTGTCCACAACGTCTTGTAGGGCTTTGCACTTGTCTTCACTATAAATGTATTTCATGTGTAGTTCAGCCAGCTCGACCTTAAGAAGAGAGTTCTTTTTTATAATTTCTTGAATCTCTAATTCACTATCATCCCGCTCTTGTATGAGTTTTTCACATAAAGATTGTGAAGCTTTTAAATCATGGAGTGTAGCTTTTAATTTATTCTCCATGTCCTTAGCTACTGCCTTGCGGGTCAGCATGTTGTACTTTTAAGTTGCTGAAACAGATGAAAGGAAATGTATGAGATAATTATTCCTGAATACTATTATGATAGAACTGAATGTTGATATTAAGTGATTAACGGTATGATGTAGAAAAGAGTAAAGAATAGTATTGTCTGAGGCGATAAGTTTTTGTCTTCTAAATTGCTTCCAACTTGTCAAGCAAAGTGAGACGGTAACTTTTATGCCAATGTATTTATTGTGACGAAGCTCATTAAATATGAGCGGTGTTAGTATTACAAATGAATGTAGGTGTCGTTTATAATTAAATATGAAATTATAAAACTAGTACTCCCCTGGTTTATTGGAGAAGATGTTTGAATTCGGATAACCGTTGACACGTTGACCTCCGCGTTATACAAAACGTTGCGTAGATCACATAGAAGGTGTGTTTCACAATTATTTTCACTTTTTATCAATAAAATAGTTAATAATTACTAATATTTACTATTTTAGCACTAATTAATTAATTTTAAGTAATTTTAAAATTTAAAATCTAACAGCTGATGTTAACTATGCAAATGTGCTATATACATATATAAAATGTGCGTACCTACTATATTATACATAAGCCACTCATATACTATTTACTCATATATATCCTATAATTATATAATACGATAAAAGTAAATAAACTGATAAAAATAATAAAATAACAGATGAAATAAAATAAATAAAATAATATTGCCTTATTATATATATATATATATATATATTATATATATATTATTAAAGAGCAACTAAGGTTGGCTGATTTGGCTTTGTCCACTCTTATTATTATTTTGGGTCAACATTTGGTCTTACGTAATTTTGAGCAATAAAGTCATTGTGTTAAAATGCATAAGGTAAATTAATCAAGATAAAACGTCATGTTTTAATTTATTCACCCTCTAAGGTATTCACTCAGCGTAGACAGGAGAAACGTTTGCGTGTGTTACAACATAACCTCAGTCTGAATTTACCTTCGTTTTATATTTTTTACCGTTCTAGACTCGTTTCGTGTTGATACAAAGGTCGATAACGATATAATATTTTCTCTAATAGCTTTAGTTCCGATATTTACTGTAATGGGTTTTACGTGCATGCCTTTTAGTTGTTTAAGCTTCTAGGCTTTGTCGTAGTAAAATTACCTTTGTTCCGTTCGAACTATAATGAGTTGAGCTACAATTTCTGCTGTTATATTTCCCAGGATTTCAAAATTATTTATAGATTGGTTTGCATTTGTTGTCAAAGTTGATGCATTGGGAGTGTTCTCGTTAAATATTGTTGAAGTTAACAATATTGCTTATTGTTTCATAGCACAGCACTTGTGACCCACTAGGGCGAATGTAGTTACATGATCAATACACGCCTCGCCCATATTCTCGTTTCTAGCTGTAATAAACTCATATTATCCGTCAGGGACGACGTCTTGTGGTGTCGTATGACATAATTCTAGCCTATATGAGACGACCGTAAACGGTGACGCGGTAATTGGCGGCTTTATTAAACGTTTACGTGTTTGGTAATAGAGCGAGGAACGTTAGGGCTTGAGGTAAAGATGTTTGTATAACTGTTTCAACTGAATGTTATACGCAGTACCTGCTTAGATGATGTCATCCGAAAGCACGATTTGTCAAATGTATCTTGATTTTGTTTTGAAATGGTTACAAAAACTACACTATTCCTGAAGAACATCTAAAACGTTTTCTTTGCTTATAACCTATTCTACACTATAACTCTTGTATTCTTTTAAAAACAATAGTTTTTGTTGTTCTCTGTGAGTTTTTTCTACATCGTTGCTTTTTAAAACTGCCACAGTAACAATGTAAAAACGGCTATCGTATCAAATAGACATCGCAAAAAGTTATCAAGAAAGCAGGCACTGTTTTTGTCGTGTTTTTTGTTCGGTCATGAGTTTTCGTTGTAGCGATTTGTATTTCAAGGACTTGTTTTGCAGCTTTTTTACGATATTGTCATGTCCGTATTCAACAGTATAAGCTTTAGCGTCCGAAAATGTTTTCGCATACGTTTTGCCAATTTTATTATGCTTACCGACAAAGCTTATTTTAGGAACAACTCTAAAGATAACAATAACAAAGCTAATCCTACAGGTCGTTATTACAGATACTTCGGAACACTTCCAATGCTATTTTCTCCCAAGTTAGAAAAACACTTTATCCGTTTTTTGAGCTCTCCAAAGTTGAATCTTTCGGATTACACCTTCTCTGAAAAGGTCGAGGGTGTAACCTTCGTTGACCCGATCCAAGCTATTTAGACCTGAATGGCCTGAGGCTGTTGTACGAAAAGGATTTCAAAGTATACAAAGGTATATTTGCCGTTGGAAAAGTATCGAAGACACCCTTGATCCTTTTGTAAACAGATTTAACAGGTATAAGAGGCTTTGTGGTTAAACTGATTTGATATAGCGATGTTGTACGATACTTTACGGTGGAATATATCATTTTTACCTAGCTGTGTGTGTTATGTGGCTTATAAGAACTTAAAGTTATTTCGATCTTGCCGTATCTGAAGTTAAGGCACATTATTAATTGAAAATATGGGAATTTGTTTATTGATTCAGTTCATTTTAACGGTACATAATCTACAAATGTTAACCTATTTTCTTAACTGAAAGCATTTCATCATTACCTCTGAAATCATAAACAAATCGTGAAATGAAGTCTACAATGATGTTCGATTGATTTAAATTAGGGAGTAGCTGAGCCTCTTGTTATTCAGGACCATGATCTCTTATAGCAGCATTATTTCCAGTGTGGGAAATAGAAGGCGCTAGATGACCTATACAATAAGGAGATGTTATCATTTTTCCACCCTGGGTATAATCTGCTTTAAGACATGGTACGGGGGCTTCTCCGGAACGATTATTTTTCCACGTTGAAAATAATACTGATTCAATGCATCATGGTACGGGAGCTCTTCTCTGGAACGATTGCTTTTCATTTCGTGTCGCTAGTCCCCCGGGTCGTTACATCGATGTAGGTCACGACCTCCGCCCAACCGAGTTTGTGTCGACAGTTTTAATCTCACTCTGTAATACTCTGCTGGATTTCAGGGGTGGAATTGCGACCGGCTTCAGATTCTGTACTGAATACTAATGTGATGGAACTATTGTTTTAATGCGAAATTGTGTTTCTATAAATAGAAGTAATTCAGTTTTGTGTGCAAAGTTATGAGAAATAAATTAGGTGGCAAACTCTTCCTACCTCTTGGGAAATATACGCCGCGTAACATATTTTTATGTATTTGTTTTTATTATGACTTTATGAATATTAAGTAATATCCAATATACGCGACCCAACATAACTGATATTTAATTCTCTATTCCTAAATATTCGGTATCAAACTTTGACTGAATATTATTTAACATGATGTACTGAAACGTTGTTCAAATGGAGGATACAGTTGAAAATAAACGTACCGAAGATATTAATAAACACACAGACATTTTTATATAAGCTTGAAAAACAAATATTGATTCGGCCGTATTCAATGGAAATGTTTAAAGCATGCCAAAAATAAAGCATGCGAAAAATAATCGTTATTCCCGGCTTAAATATCTATCTGATACGTAAATCGTGATGAATTGGGTCAGTCTGGCGTAATTTCTTAAGCCGTTAATAAAGTAAATAGCAGAACTAAAAATAAAGAAAGCATTGCAACAAATCACGTGATGTTTCGATAAAACAGTCGTCGGTGGCCTTGGATTGAACCGAATCCAAAGAGAATTCCAATCGCGTAGGCTAGAGTTGGCGATACTTGATTTAATTACAATTTTACTGACCATAATTTATACCTCGTTTCCAGAAGAAATGTCTATTGATATTTTCATCGATAACAGTACATTTTAACATACGAAAATTCTTGTTCATATACTATTATTTAAATCGCAAATTTATTCAGAATTACAATACCAATTGAATTAAATTGAAATTAAACATTACTCACGAAAAATACAAAAAAAAGACAGCACGTACCTTCGTGGAAATTTCCAAATCTAACCTGTTACAATTGCGAGTGAAACATTTTAAATCGCAATGCATTTTCTCATATCCATTCCATTTCAAAGTCATTTATTTTGGTAACGTCGCTATTGCACAACAATACCCACGCGGCAGCCCTACGTAAACAGTGAACGAAACGGGTACATCAAAGGTGGGGTTACGAGCGCACGTCCGGACCGCGGATTGCAGTACTGCGTGTATGATTGACGGCCCTTGATTACACGCATTGTTTGTACTACAATTGACTTCTTTTTGCCCTTATCACAATAGGGGTGGCACAAGATGTGTTTTCTTCCTTATTGTATCAATCAATCGTCAACACTTATTATCTTTCACATATATCATTTTAAGTCTTCTTGGGACTTCCCCTCATCTCAATACAAAACTTGCTTAGTAACGTGTCACCGTCTATTTATTCTTTATGCTGCTAGTTTACCAAATTCTTTGAGGAAGCTTTCAGTATATTAACTCTGGTTATATTAAGAATAATAATCAGTTCTGATTCTGTATTGCTTGCTGGCATCTTGAAATTTTGGCACTGTGTAACTCAGTTGGCAATAACGTTGAAATTGTTAACTGAACGATGCTTCTAGGGTCTCCTTCACGTGATATATACCTACAGTTACGATGTATATAGTCAGAATATGGTAATGTGCAACAAAATATATAAAAATCGGTACAATCTCGGTGGTTTGGTCATCTAATAACGGTTCACTTTAATGTCCCAACAATCAACAGCAACAATGAAGTTTAGCGTTCATGAATTAAAGACATTGATAGCTTCCTAAATTCTCTTCAAGGAAAATATTGATATCTTGGTGTGACTCAATCATTAAAGTATTCTATAATTACGCTAATTCTTGAAAAGTGATTTGTATTCGTAATCATAATCATTATTGTATTCTCCGGTAGTTGTATTACGAAGAATTTCTCATTTTCCTTGTAATCATATGATTCAATTTTTATTTACTTTTTCTTCTTATCTATAACGTAGTATGTATAAATTTTACGACTACTAGATTATGTAGTACTCTTACCGTATTGTCAAGGGTTGTTTGGAAGTTGTTGTTTTCGTGATATTTCTACATGATATTTTTTGGGTGTTATTATAATTATCTTCAACTAGCGGTCCGCCCCGGCTTCGCCCGTGGTACATGTTTACGTTTTCTCTATATAAGAACCATCCTCGTACTTCAAGGAATATAATAAAAAAAGAATTATCGAAATCGGTTCAGCCGTTCTCGAGTTATGCGCTTACCAACACATTTTGCGATTCATTTTTATATATAAGAAGATTTGTTTTTTCCAATGCCAATACTTACATGAGGAAAACAACGCATTTTATACTGACATTATGAAATTTACGGTCCCAAAAGTTAAACACAATTAACTTCATTTTAATAACTGTCTTTTAGTATAGTAATTTCATTTTATGGAACAGTGATTTAATTACTGTATTGTTATTGTGTTTCTCCATAAAGGGAAAGGTCGTTTACCGTTAACAAAGGTTTGGAGAACTTTTCAGTGTAGAATTTTAAACATTTGCTAACGTTATACAAAGCCTTTACCATGTTTTTAAATTTTGTCTTCAGTATCCAGCGTTTGACCTTCGTCCGGTCCAAAGTCAATTCTTCATTCGTTCGGTTCAAATATACTCTGGTTTTGTTTACGATACAGATTGAATCTAAAATATTTCACTTCCTTATGATTAATTATAGCTCAGGCAGCTTTAGTGCGGGAGTGAGGCCAACATATTGGCGTAGTCCGGCAGAATTGCTATTTCATACACTTTGCCAATATGTTTATTCACGCTTTGTCTAATGTTTTTGGAATTTGTTTTGCACGATACATTTTGATTTGGATGCCACGCGTTCTGGGATGATACATTTCATTGTTATGATCTATGCGCTCGACTGAGATGCCTTTTCAAATTTAATGTGCTATGCGATATTTGGCAGTAGCAGTGATAAAATAAAATATGGATGTGTAGGAAGAAGCTACTAGAGCTATACTGTTTAACAAATGCAGCGAATTAAAAATGTATGCAGATCCAATTACATATTTACATTTTACATTGTTTGATGTATGCTATGTGTTTATTAAATAAATGTAGCAAACATATTTTCACATTTTAAACCAGAAGCCAACAAAGTCTTTGTTCTGCTTAATGCCTTATATTGTAAACAAGGCTTATATCTGAACATTATTATGCAAGTAGAGCCGGTCAATTGTGTCTCAATATTTGGTTCTTATTTGTTTCTGTTCATAATATTTGCTAATACATGTTTCTTATTTCGTCAGTTGATCTAAAACAAAGATCGTGTAATGCAACACAGATAGAAAACAAAATCTGACCGGCTAATATTTCAGCCAAATTATTGGCGTTCGTTCCAACTCCTGCCAATATCTTGGGCATATGCCTAAAGCTGTATCGCTTTATGTATGCCATTGTTTACATTGCAAAGTATCGTAAATACACCCAAATTGATAGAATTACAAACTACGTAATATTAAAGTATTCATAAAACACGTAGATAGTTTCAATGCGGTATTATTACGGTTGCAACGTTTAGATGTTACACAATATGCTCATAATAATTTGGGTTTAATGACACATTTCATATCGAGCATATGAAATGGCTTCTGCCATAAATGTTTTATGACTCCAGATTTTTTCTAGTTTGAATTTTTTAATTACATTTGAGTTATGACTGTGTTTACAATGTTTTCAAGGATGCAATTATTTTAGTCTTCGTGTCACACAAGGAATAATTGCGGATGAATTTTTTAAATGGTTCCTCAAATAGCATCACGAGATCTGCATTCCGTTGACAAAAGGACAGTTGTGTATAGTATGCAAAAAACTTCCTCGTGGATGAGCAAGTTAATGAGGTATTGGTGCATTCTTTTGTTGGCTTGTAAGAGGAACGTTAATTTATCGGACAATTTCTCATAGGTGGCCTTCTGCTATATTAATATCGTCAACTTTTTTAGTGGTAGTTAGGAACGGTTTATTAGTACCTATTAGGACATATTATTTTTCTTCTCTTATCGGCTGCACCAAACACCCCTACGTCTTCATTTGACGCATATGACATCAAATGCCAAACTGCAAGCTAGAAGTTTTACGGGAGTACTTGGAAAAACATATAGTAATTGTCATGGACGTATAAAAAAAGACGGACGCCGTATTACGAACAAACAACGTGAAGCCACCATAGTAAGCTAGCGATCGTGTAAAGACAATAAACACGCACACACTCTCACCATAGTAAGCTAGTCGGCCGCCATTACGTCGTGAACTACCGACTGATTAACTGCGTCACTGTTTCACAAAAAATATTTAAAATGCCGTCTTGCGTGGTTAAATGGTGTCGCAACAGTACAATTTTAAATAACAAAACACAAGGGATTACATTCCACAGGGAAGCAAGTTATTTCTTTTATGTTTTAATGACAAAATTATTACGGCAAAATTTATAGAAAAAAATACAGCCGCCATTGTCATCAGGACAGCTGTTGCCATGGCAACATGGCACACACACATGGATGTTTCGCCGCCATTACTAGGCTTCACTCAATGTTTAGGCGATATACCGTCCGTCTTTTTTATACGTCCATGGTAATTGTAACAACCCGTAAAAAAGGTCCGTTTGAAAAATTAACCAAATTCAGCTCTAAGTATTTTTATATCTTTTTTTTAATCATCAAATCTTGTTTTCACTTTATATCAGGCTATCTTTTACGCGTTTGCTTATCGCAACTCTTTATTGACGTATAGAATAATATTCCATTGAAAAGTTACATTTGGGGTTGCATTTTTTAGAGGACGCAATTTTATTTTTTTGATGTGTGTGAAAGTTCAGTGTGAAGCTATCACCAAGTTTGTGGGGTCGCCACCCTTGTCCCACGGCCGCCATCTTGAAAATTGCGGTTGATATGGTTTTTACGATATATCTCTTTAACTATTTATTTGATAAAAAAAATTGTTAACATTGTTTGTTGCAAATTAAATTCTCTACAACTTTGGTCCAGTAACTTTTTGTCGTAGAACTATAAATAAAAAAGTTATAAGCGAAAATGTTCAGAAATTAGAGATATTTATATTTTTCAATAAAACTTTTTTTTTATCATTTTACGAAGAAATGATATCAGACCATTATTGTAGATTGTTTTTTTGAGGAACAACTTTTATATACAACATTTTTTCATTAAGTAGGTAAATAGCTAAGATTTTACAGCGCTCCGAAGTGAGTACTATTTTTCAGTACTCTTAACTATACAGTATACATATTATATTATGTGTGTACTAATAATATTTTGTCATCAGTAATTGTTTTTAATATTTTTAATAATTAATAATTAATTTTGCAATATTATTAATAATTAATTATTGACTGAACTGACTTGAAGTCTGGAAGCGCGTTTTTTTTACGTCGAAAAGCAGGGCTGAAATGTTCTGCAGTGTGCTTCCATTGTTGTGGAGTCTGGGAAAAGAGCCAATAGCCATTATATGTATAGTTAGGAGTACTGAAAAATAGTACTCACTTCAGAGCGCTGTAAAACCTTAGCTATTGACGTAATGAAAAAATGTTGTATATATAAAAGTTGTTCCTCAAAAAACAATCTACAAAAATGGTCTGATATCATTTCTTCGTAAAATGATAAAAAAAAGTTTTATTGAAAAATATAAAAAGCTCTAATTTCTGAACGTTTTCGCTTATAACTTTTTTATTTATAGTTCTACGACAAAAAGTTACTGGACAAAAGTTGTAGAAAATTTAATTTGCAACAAATAATGCTAACAATTATTTTTTATCAGATAAATAGTTTAAGAGATATATCGTAAAAACCATTTCAACCGCTATTTTCAAGATGGCGGCCGTGGGACAAGGGTGGAAACCCCACAAACTTGGTTTTAGCTACTCACTGACCCCCCCTACACATCAAAAACATAAAATTGCGTCCTCTAAAAAATGCAAGGTTAGGCCTAAAAAATGTAACATTTCAATGGAGTATAAAGTTTTTTACGTGACGGATAAAATGTTTCTAATATTACTGATTCATATCGTGCCTGCGGTATTTATAGTACTAGATATATATTTATGAGTTGGTCCCTAAATATTCTTGAATTATTGTCACGAGACAGGATGACTTAATATGTTGATAAATGTATGGGTTTTCATTCATGAAAATGTTAAAGGGCTATCTATGATTCATGTTTATACTATTTATGTGTCACAAAGCTATTTTCTCATATTGATGCATTTCAGATTAGTTAAATTTTATCTGAAATATTCGTATTCCATAGATATAGGATTTGATTAGATAAATTCTCGTTATCAATGTAATAGGAGCTCTTATAAAGTTATAACTGACCAATTATAGAGTAAGGTTCTTATAATAAAGAAAAAAAAAACAAAGTTCATCTCAGGTTAAAAATGTTTATTACTAAGTTTCCATACAGTTTCATAGAAAAATACAACACGTCCGACTCTGGGTTTTACCTTTGAGACGTGTCATGAATACAGTTATCGCAGATTTGATTGTATCGAATGGATGTTTACGTATAGAGGTTAAAAATATTATTTATCTATTGGAGAAAACGGATTCAATATAAAAATTTGACCTATGTAGATACTCTGTTGTGAATTTGTGATACAATACAGTAGCATCTCTATAAGTCGAATATCAAGGGAGACGCCAAAAAATTCGAGTTATAGAGTTTTCAACTTAAGGAGGATTTCGACTTAGGCGGATTTTGATTCGACATAAAGAGTTTGAGGTTTATTCTTATAAATTTTGAGTTAGAGAGGTAAAGTACATTAAAATTCAACTTGCAGAGGTGACAAACATGTTTTTATTTATTATAAATCAACATTATTTCAAATCATTTAAAAAAATAAAAAATATGGCATTAAAAAAGTCAGTATTTTTTTTGCTTTATATAATTTGGTTGTTCTCTAGCATTGTCTAATCTATAAAGAACAGAAAATTCTTCTTCTTCAGAGATACTGGTTTGCTCTATAAAATTTCGTAAGGTATTCAATGCGGTTCTTGCCTCTTTGATGGAAACGCATGGAGCGCATGTACTATTCACGTCTTCTATGTCATCTTAATCATTAGTATCGGTTTTCTGAGCTACTGAATCGATAATTTCGTCATCAGATACCTACTTTATGCAAACACGTGTTTACGTGAGTCATAAATTTATCATCGCATACTCCTAAAATGTTTTCTAAGAAACAATTATAGTGTACTGCACTGTCGGCAAGTTGTTAAAGTCCTTAAATCTTTATATAAATCTTTATAACTTGATCATTTGATCAAGTTATAAAGATTGTAAAATAAAATGTTGCCATGTTCGAGATACAGAGGTCAAATTTAATTTTTCGAGTTATAGAGTGAAAATATGTACCAAAATGGCTTGAAGGGACTCGGTGATTATTTCGACTAACAGAGGGCCAAAATTTCAAGTTACGGAGGTTTTCGGGTTTGAAGGGAAGGGAACAAGACATTTTTTCGAGATTTGGAGGTTTTTGACTTATCGAGGTTCGACTTAACGAGGTGCTACTGTATATAATTGGAGATGGTTTGACTCAAAAGCTTGGGAATTATGCAAAGCTTTAAATTTTTTTTAAGATATTTAATTATTGTTTTATTTATGTTTGCTGTTTAAATGCTTTTGTTTGATTTTTGCAACTTTACTGACGTTTGTATTTTAAATGATACGCTTTTGAACTTCGCTTCCAAAACATCAAATGTCCCTATTGAACATTTAATTCTCAATTTTATAAAAAAAAAACTTTAGAAGTGAGTTGATTTATCTACATTGAAACAACCTGGCTACTCTGAGCAAACAGTCTAATACGAACTTTAATAAACATCAAGGCTGTAACTTCGTGTTATGAATCACGTACGCACTTTATATCGTTCTATCGGTGGGAGCGGAGAAAGTTTAACCAAGAGTTTTTGAGCTTTTATGGTTATGCTATACTAGCCTATCGTCCCTGCGCCAGTCGGCATTTGAACGACATAAAATAATAAAGATAAATACTAAATAGTATAATGAACCTGTAATAAATTGATAAACATAACAAATAAGCCTCTTAGAAAGTGGCCTTATGAGCGAACCAACAAACTGACACAGAAGACTGTAACTCTAAAAATTACATATATTCGAAATGTATACTTACATATGTAATTTTTTTACGTTAATTCACAATTTGTTTCATACGTTACCTAACGTGGTGACGTCACGCCTCTATTAACTAGATTACACACGGATAATATTTATCATTGTTTTAACGTCATTGTAATGTAACCGTATACTTACAGGTAAATTAGCTTGGAGAAATTTTTGCATATGTAGTGGTGTGTATATTACTCAGATCTTAGAGCGCGTTTCCACTATATCGTTCTGGCCTATACAAAAATGTTTCGATATCCTAACATTGCTATTTAATTTTATACTTATTCCTAGCAACACTTTTGTTTTCAATAAAAACAAGTTTTTATTTGAAAGAAAATGGTTTTGACTTTATAAAAAAAAATATATCATTCAATTTTACGTCCTTGAGCAAACGACAAGGCGACTACCGTGAAAGATTAAAATATCGTGTCCATAATAATTTATTTCATAATTAATATTTGACCATAATAATTACGAAACAAAACAAATAAATAAATCGTCACTTGATAGTGGAAAGTGGAAACACGCACAAAAC
Organism: Colias eurytheme; assembly: GCF_061535395.1. Classification (NCBI taxonomy): domain Eukaryota; kingdom Metazoa; phylum Arthropoda; class Insecta; order Lepidoptera; family Pieridae; genus Colias; species Colias eurytheme. Next base: position 11,475,141 of record NC_142981.1, on the reverse strand, counting down.
CAGAATAAACCAGTTTACGCTGTCCGCAGGTGCCACGTGCAGTCGTTTGGTACTGTTAGAACATAAAGCACACATTTCATTCAAAAATTATAATTATTATGTACATAGTTTAATTGATAAATTTTTTATTTGTTGATTGTTGTTATTATTTGTTATTATTGTTACATATAATATTTGTTGAAGTGAAATACATGTCCCGCAGCCGGAGGCCCCAAATGAAAACTCAGATGTACTTAAAAACTACATTTAATAGCTAAAATGAGACTTTTACACCCATGTCTGCACGATGCAGACCGGAGTTAAAGAATGAATTTATACAGTTTAATAATTATAAAGACGTAAGCTTGGATGCTAACTAAGGGAAATCGCATCCACATTCTATTCCCGTGCGAACGGCGTATTCAGCAGTTTTGTATGAAGGCAGGGCCGTAACTAGTGTTTAATTTGTGTGTAAGTGTTGTAACTTTATATTGTTAATTCAAAATGGCCTCAGTGTTAAAACATGGTCGAGGCAAGCCTTTGACTTCTCAAACTAAAGAATTAAACTTTAAATGTCGTTTCTTTTTCAGGTTAGTAAATTTTTCATTTTAGTAACATTGTTAATGTAAAAGTTATATGTATGTTAAATGTGCAAATATTAAAATAAAGTCTCATCTTTTTCAGAGGAGAAACACATATAGTTTAATTTAAAATCCCTTATATATATAAAATAAAAACTAAAAATAAAATGTTGTTTTATTTTATTTGCTGACCATACACTACTACAAACGCAAAAATTTCTCCAAGCTAATTTACCTGTACTTTGTTTTGTATAATTTCATAGCTACCGGCTAATGAAGTTTGTTGTGGGTAGTTTAATTATTACGTTGTGATAATGTCGATGCTAATTATTATAGTATAGTTTATCAACTTTAAACTTGTGACATCAAAAACAATAATATGCGTTAATAATATCGGAGGAACTTTCGACAGTTTTTGCTGAAACTTTATCTGCATAAGTTTGGTTCAATTTAAAATGTCGAGTCTTTAACTGGACAGCATTATGTATCTACAAAATCTTAATGAATATATGTTAAAATTGAGAATGGACGTAATTTTACGGATACTGAATGTGTTGCAAGAATAATCTTGTAAAAATAGCTAATGTCAACGATTTTATCGTGGTGAGAGATAAGGAATGTAAACAAGATGAGTTTTTGAATCGCGATAAATATAATATGGAAGTCTGAAGACGGGTTAGTGTGTTAAAAATCTATTAAGAACTGTAAGACCGCTGTGAATTTGCTGAATAAAAATTTCAGCAAATTCACAGCCATTATGAAGTATTATAAGCTTAAAAGCTGTATGAGGATGTTTGTTACTCTTTCGCGCAAAAACAGGCGATACAGATAATACCTAGAAATACACAGATAATTATGCCAAGTTAGATTATTATTGTTTGTATCAACATTGAACGTACCTATGCTATGTTAGGACATTCTGTTACCATTATAATGACCTCGAGCTATGTACAAAAATATTTATGTATAAAAATATTAAAATGCATAATGTTGTATCGAAGTATATGTGGTTATTAATTCACCATTACTTAGTTAGTCTTATATAGCTAAAGCCGCTATTCGATGTTAGTAATACCAAATTTTAACCACCAGGTGTGTGATTTTTTCCATATTGAATACTTAAATATTGGTTGACTAATGTTTTGTTGCTGGGGTCAGTGACACGTGACGTAGTCTAGTGCTAATTATCGCACTTTATACACTTTGTATGAAGTACGTCTATTTTTGATGTTTGAGCTAGGACCGAATAAGAGAATAGTGTGAAAAAATGTTGATCTTGCGATATTTTTAAAGGATTATTTTCCGACCCAAATATCGACCAATAGAATTGCACCATTCGACGTCACGTGGTACAACCTACATGGTATTATACTGATAATTTTTTGAAAATTTTCTCTGGTCGTTGACGTCAAACTGACAGGTTCAATTCAATTGTGAAATTATTGGCCGACATTTGGGGCGGAAAAATAATCTCCCGAATACCACACGAGCTTCAAAATTATCTGGCATTTCCCTCAAGGTTCCCTGCAAACAAATAAAGTCGTCAAGTTTTTCAGGAAAAATCACTCAATTTTTTAACCTTGACTCCTTCATTTGTTTGCAACGAACCTATCGGAAAATACCCGATAATTTTGAAGCTCTTGTGGTATTATAAGTGAAAATTTTGAAAAACTTTTGACTTTTTTATTATTTTGTCTTTTGTCTTGTATTTAAAACTATTTTATTAGGATTATTATAACTACATGGCAAAGACGCGACCTTACTAGATTTATTCCAAATTTAATTGATCTTTCTGTCTTTCCAATTTATTTTTCAAAACGTGTTATGGATATTATGTAACGTTCTCCTTGTTACTGAAGCACAGAATACATAATAGTAGCTACAGAACGGACACTCTCCGCCTCCCGCCAAAATTAAACTTTCCTCACCCCCGCGCGATCAGACATAAAATGGGCCATATTTTTCTGCAAGGACGATACGCAACGAAGATTGACAACATTAATCAAATTGACTTAAAGTAATTTTATTATTTTGGATTTGTGATTATCGTTTTTCGTAGAAAATGGTTAGATATTGTGCTGTTTACGGATGTATTTCATCAGAAAAACGCGAATTTTCTTTACGCTAGTCACAAATGTGCCAACCATAAAGTGTCAACACACACATTTGCAGTCTCTACAGTGTGACTGTCAAAACGATCATTTTGTATGGAGTGTCCGGGGTGTGACTGAAGTCAATAGAAAGTAAGTATAGCTGTATAGAACCTAGTATCTTATCTGCGATAAAACCGAGAAGTTATTATAAAGTAAACGCATAGTAATATGCGCAAAGTAACAACTAACAACGTACAAGATTGGCATAAGTTTCCCTAAGTTATGCGTAGTATAGCCATGTTAGTTCAACAAGTTGTAGTTTTCACAGTCAATTACTCAATAGAAAATGTTCAAATATTATATGTACAGACTACAGTTTATTTGGTAGCTAGAGCGTGTTTAGTGTATATTAGGGTTTCTTAGGCATAGAAAAATAAAATTGAATACGTCCTATATGTCGACTAAAACATAGACGGGAACCTTTAAAAATGTAGGCGCCGAGGCATTTTATCTAAATGACTATTAAATATTAACATAATAAACAATCCCAATAAATAATAATACACTACACAGTGCAATAAACAATACAAGATATGTTTGTCAATCGGTTATTGCATAGCTCTGCACACGTGACCGCCTCGTAAATACTAAATGTTGTAAATTATCAGTCGATTGTATGTGAATTATTAATTTTATCACTGTTTATTGTATTGCTTTTGAGTATAGACAATTTGTTTACGAGACAATTTTGTTATTTTGTCATTTTATAGCTTGGAGAATTTGCCAATTACAGAGTTAAGGTTGTTATTTGAGTATTAATTAAATGAAGGTGTTATTATTTGCGATTACTAGTAATCAGGCTTGTCTCGGATGTATATTGTTGTGATAATATCAACCGTGATGTTTTCTAATTATTATAGTAACGAAAATAAGGCTACTTGTACTGTACCTAGAGGCTTTTTTGCATGAGTTTCTATAAGCTTCCATCTTGTCAATTTACATTACCCGACTATCTTATACCTACTTATATAAAGTTCTCGTGTTAAATCCAAAAGTTTCAAAAGACTTTTACGAGTTTTTTCTTCACATACCTAACGGCACGACTGAAAAAGGTCGTAAACTATTTTATACCCCCAAGTGATACGGCAAAACAACATTAGCCGAGTCGGCCGGTCATAACTATTATTTTCCTCTAGATTTGGCCACGGTTACCAGAATATAAAGTGCGGAACTATTGGCAATGCTGATTGGTATCGGGTAAACAGTGCCAGAGTGGTATTGTTTAGACTTTTGTTTATAGCAATTAGAACTAGAGTCTAAACTCTAAGGGCGGCCGTACACGGATCGCTTCAAGCAGTTGAAGGAAGCTTGAAGCCGCGAACGCGCGGTGAACTATAGACATTCGTTCGCTGCCGTACACGGACTGCTCGAACCATCGCGACCGCTTCAAGTCGTTAACTGCGCGGACAGCTCGAGCAGTCAACAACCGACCGCTCCAGCGGTCCGTGTACGTCGCTCAGCCGTCAACTGCTCGAACCGCCTGGGCCCGTGTACGGCCGCTCTAAGGCGCGGGACATATACAAGCGGCGCGGCGCGCATCGGGCGCACCGCGGGCGCGCTGCCGGCGCGCCTCGGGCGCGCCGCCGGCGCGCTGCCGGCGCGCCTCGGGCGCGCTGCCGGCGCGCATCGGGCGCGCTGTTGGCGTCCGAAAATGATATTTATTAGGGATGTAACGATACATGATTTTGCCGATACGATACCGATACCGATATTTGTAGTAATGTATCGGCGATACCGATACCGATACCGATATCGATGACTTGGTAGAAAAATAAATAGTGAATTATGCATAAAAAGTTACCAACATTTAACAGAGACAACTGTTAATCGTATTCTTTTAAATAAAAATGCCAAATCAAAAAACAACAAAACCATTTATTTTAGTATTATTATTTTACGAAGTCAGTTAAACTTTAAGTAATACACATACAATCAGTACCTAATAAAAGTTTACTATAATTGGTAGAGTTTTTTCAGAAAACAAAGTGCGCACGCGCGGGCGGCCTCCCGCATCGTTCATTGGGCGCGGATTTTTGAATTATTTGATATCAAAAAAATTGGTTGTTTGTAAAGTAGGTTTACGATCGAGATGTTTACGTGATAACATAATGCAGTGGCAGCGCTCGAGATGAAACGGGAGATCGGTCCGTCTCTCTCTCGTTATACCTGCGATCGCGCTCGTGAGGTTTTGGTGTGACACAAGTTTATGAACATGTCACCCGACTAAAACGATTTTAAAAACGTTATCACGTTAAAAGTTACAAAAATTCAAAATTATTTATTTCTTTCCTTTACATAAACAAATTTGTGATTGGAACACTCCTAGTAAGCAAATAAAATGCTTGTGTCAGGAGGTTCCGCTCTTCCTTAACACTATTACAGAAACAGAAATAAAACAATATGAATGAATAAAATGCAAAAACATAAAAGAAAAGAAAGAATTTAATAAAAAAATATCGGTATCGGTTGATTTATTATCGGCGATACCGATATATCGGCTTGCCGATATATCGGCCGATATATCGGTATCGGTATCGGTATCGTTACATCCCTAATATTTATATAGAGTGGTTAAATGCATTTTCTTCATGCATAATTTAGTAAAATTATGTTTTTTGTGCTAAAAGAGATTAACATTAATTTGAAAGTAACGATTTTGTTTTGATAATTCCTTGTAAGTAAATAGCGAGGATAACCCCACGATTGCAAATATATCTTTGTTGAAAATGTTGGAATTTACTTGGAAAATTTTATAGTACTTTTAAAGTAATTTTAAAGTAGTACTGGTGTAATGATGGAAGAAAAGAAGGTTAAAATAACACAAAATTTATATTGTACTAGCGGTCCACCCCGGCTTCGCCCGTGGTACATATTTCGCAATAAAAGGTAGTCTATGTTCTTTCTCAGGGTCTAAAGATTATCTGTGCCAAATTTCATCAAAATCGGTCCAGTACCTAGTTTATGCGTGAAAACCATACATACATACATACATACATACATACATACATACATACATACATACATACATACATACAAACCTTTCCTCTTTATAATATTAGTATAGATAAAATATGGTTTTCAAACACAGGTTTACATTTAAACCATATAAATCTTATCATTAAAATCTCAGTTCAAAAGTATTTACAGTACTGATCATTCCACAATATTATTACAATTACAAATAAATAAAAAACACAATCAAAATCAGGATTATCTTTATTTCTGACATTGTAAATACATGGGAACTTTCATTATGCTCTTCTTCATTTTCACTTTCCCTACTGCCATCACCTGTGTAAATCATTTCATCGATTAATTCAATTCACCTTTAAAAACAAAACGAAGAAGGGTATGTAATAGCAGCTCTATATAATTCCACACAGAGAGAACACATTTTTGACTGACAGGCTACCGTCTCCTACCACCCGATTTGTTTTTGATTGTGTATGACCGTGAATTGACCTCTATTTGGATGCGATGGGGGAAGCGCGCCTGCGGTACGCCTGCGGTACGCCCGCGGCGCAACGGTGGCGTGCCGCCTCGACGCCTGTCCAAAATTCTTTCATACAAAATGTATAAGAAGGACGTGGTGCAAAACAGATTGAAGAGGCGCGCTTATGGCACGCCCGCGCCCGCACCGCTTGTGTTTGACCCGCGCCTAAAGCGTCATTTGGTGATCCGCCAACGAAGAGGTGTGGTGCTGCGTAATAGGATTATTTGAAAGCTATAGTTTTATATGCTATTTGAAATCAACATTGTTTAAATTAAAATGTTTATTATTGCTCACGTGGGTGGAAATATATGGTGACATTTTGTAGCTGAAATCAAGTTAAATGCGGTTCTGGAAATGTTATATTAGTCCATTGAATGTGACATGCGTTTTACATTTACAATCTATATTATATATAAAACTCAAAGGTGACTGATATAGTGATCTATCAACGCACAGCCCAAACCACTGGACGCATCGGGCTGAAATTTGGCATGCAAGTAGATGTCATAACGTAGGCGTCCCCTAAGAAAGGATTTTAGAAAATTCATCCCCTAAAGGGATAAAATAGGGGATGAAAGTTTGTACGATGAAAATTTATCTTTTCCACGCAGGCGAAGCTGCGGGCAACAGCTAGTTCAGTTATAAATATCTTTACTGATTATACGTACTAGACTTTCCCACTTACATTGCAGGGAATATCCCGAATATAAGTATCCCGTATTATTTAATCACAAACACATTCAATGATTAATGAAGTGTTTTCAAAGAGTTATCCTGTTAAGTTAAACTTTATCTATAAGTATATCTTATATATAAAATTCTCGTGTCACAATGTTAGTCTGCATACTCCTCCGAAACGGGTGGACCGATTCTCATGAAATTTTCTGTGCATATCGGGTAGGTCTGAGAATCGGCCAACATCTATTTTTTATATGTACCACGGGCGAAGCCGGGGCGGGCCGCTAGTTTATTTATATAATGAAAGCTTCAGGATCAATATAAAACGATATCTTATAAAATACAATGATGATGGCTGTTGTATATTTTTGTATTAACTTGCTGCGATAAAAAATATTAAGGAATTTTTTTTTAGCTAGAAAAGATAAAACAAAATCACGTTTTTTCTAATTTTAAACACATAAGTAGCTTAAGGCATCACGTGTTCTAGAAACTAAAAGCGGTTATTGACCTAAATTATTTATACATAAGTTCTAAACACGGACTGAATGCTGATCTGTAAAGGTTTCAGGCGATTTATTTATTATTCATACACAAAGGGTCGTTATGTTTCACGGAATTTGTTATGTTATTCTGTTTTTAGTTAATTTTGGTTGTGGTTTCGTATTTGAATATTTTTAATTTAATAATATGTAATATGATTACAGTGTCAATTAATTAAAAATTATGATGGATCATCGTGGTCTATAGATAATGTATATGTAATTAAAATAACTTATTCATTAAGCATACAACTTATATTAATCGCAGATAGATACCTATAAACATTTCGAAGCGATTTCTAATATCGATATCATTTCAGCATTTTCAAAAGCTTTTTCCATAGCTTATTCAAAAAGCTTTATGCAATAAAATCTAATGTATTTAGACATGTATTATGTACATACATACAGAAAATTATCACACTGAGCTGCCACTCATTTCCTACTAACTACTACTAATATATACGTACTGTTTCTATTAAAAACATTTCTATTTTCTCAATATATTCGAGGTCAGAGTGCCCAATAGCTTTCCTCTTAGAATATAAAGTCAGTTAATGTGCCTAAGTGATTTTCACCCCGGGCGCCGTAAGAGGTCAAACCTAGGCAAGATTGTATTATGACTAAAAGCTCTCAATGCTGAGTGAGAAATGGAATAAAATTTAATAGAAGCTCTATATTGTATGGATTGAATGTTATATTTTTATTACCTGCTGTTGAAATTATGATATTCGGTATAGTCTATAATTGTAAAATATTATAGTTACTCCCAGTCGTATTTCGATTTGCGAAAAATAGTATGCCATACATATTTGATTTTTCTTGTGTTCGTTATTTACATAGTTGTCATATATGTATACAAGTTTTTCTAAATTTTTCACTAAACTAAAAAATCAGAATGTGCATTTTAATTTATTACGGCGTTAATTAAATATTATTGTTCTTAATTAAATCAACCACATCACGTCAAATCATCAAATGCGAAGCCAACTTCACATTAATAATTTAATTTCTACCGTAATTAAGCTTAAATCACACAACTAAACCAATAATTAACTCGTTAACTTACCCCATTATCAAAGCATTATTTAAACGGTGCATAATGAGTAATTAAACAGTATTTACGTGTAATACGTGTAAGGTCGGGTGTACATGCAGGTGCGTAATTGCCTCAAGCCCGTGGGTACAGTGTAATCAACGCCTTTGTCAGCTTGATTGGTAAGGGGCTGCACACATTGACATGTAGGATGTACTTGTATGTGGATTATGGTACTTTTTACGATAGAGGACATGTGGAAGTGTTTGAAATATAAGGAAACTAGTGTTGATTTGTCGTGTTTAAACTGTCGTAAACTGCTAGTCGTTTAATAATTAATGCTAGTTAATTAAAACATGAGAAAACATGAGGTTTCAATATTACAATTTATTTACCAATACCAGGTCAAAATAGTTTTTATATTGATATGCGGAATATAAGATAATATTTGCTTTGAACGATATACATTCAGAATTTTTATTTGAACTACTATCCAGGCGTAAATCTGTTACGACATTTACTTTGCCGTTAGAATAACTGTATAAATTATATCAAATTACTCCTTAATATAGGAAGTTATTAAAAATAATCGAATTCCGCACAGCAGTGTAACAGCCCCTTAGTCCCAGAGTAGCTACGAAGCTGCGATAATTGCATCAATTCTCTATGAATTGGCTCCGCAATCCAATTTGAGTCCGCTCGATACGTCATCTCTCGCTAGTTAATATTTCTAATAGCATCTCCTTTTTAATTGAATGCTTTTTAGCTTGGATGTGATGAACGTTTTCTTTACAATGTGGTTAAACAGTTGATTTGTGATTGTTGTTAGTTAAATTACTTTTGTCAAAAAATGTAAATTTAGGTATCAAAGTAGCAAAAGTGCTTTCAATGAAATATTTGTTTAATGTAAACATAATAAGTTAGTATAAATATTTTTTAAATGTAAACATAGTAAGTAAACATAATGATATATAATGAGAATTATTCAGCAGAGCCTAAATCTATGTTTTTCATTCCATCCAAGACTTTAATGCAAGTTGCCGGTTGCCCGAATCACGAGTCGTCACATCGAGACCGAAATCAGATTTAATTCCGTGCTAATGGAGCGTGCGATAAACACTGATATTTTTGTCACCTAAATTGTTTAAATTGAAGTAAATTGGCCGCTTGATTTCCACGGCCTTGCTAATTAGATCACACTTTATGAGCTTAAACGGAGATTCAATTAGTGTTATCGTTGCAATGGAAATTATTTACGGTTGTAATAGATATTATGGTGTTTTTTGTGGGTTTAATTGATAGATAGTAAAAACTGTACACTCAATTAGCTCTTATCAAACTTTTTATACTACAACCAACACATGTTTCTATGTTCAATTTGCAATAAATAAAACATAACATTTACTAAAGTTCAGAACACGTTGCCCTAAATTCCTTATACACTTACGTGGCTTTATATTATGTAAAAATTCATACACATTCAGAAGTTTATATAGACTAGGGTCTTAAGTTTATAGACTTTTTGTAATATTTTCTATAAAATGCTTGCTAGCTTACTTTATATATATGGAAGCTAAAGAAAAATTCCACGCTTAGCAGGTCAATATTTAAAGAAGAACTCCATTCAACTATTCTATTGAAAACATATAAAATACCACATATCTACAGGCGTGCAAAGAACTCAACAATCACATGTTATGCGTATTACATAAATACCCAATGCGGTCAAGGGGAGCCATATCCGACTTGCTTGTAAACAGACAATGAAAGGATCATGCGTTTTATATGTGAGATGGAGCGACGAAAACGATGTTATAGCTTTCAATTGATGGGTTTTCCTGTGAAAAGACGAAAGATAGTTTATCAAATATGAAATGTTCGCACTTATATTTACAGATTCCGTAGTATGCAACAAGCATTAAAACTCTTTCTTCTCTCTATATTCTACTATAGGTATCTATATCGTTATAATCAGAGTAGATTTCTGTTCCTTTTTGAAGAAAATATAATAGAAATTGAGTTAGATTAGATGATGCTCGATGATTTGATCTCAATATCTTCGATTAATCTATTTGTCTAAGACGACATAATAATAATTTTCTATCTTTACAGAGGAGGACTGCTATCACTGCATGGCCAGTCTCGTAGCATCGAAGGAGAAGATGTTCATCACACAGACGAAACTACACAATGAGGTCACGTGGAAGACCGTCATGCAGATCGCCAAGAAACATGCCGTAAGTGTGGATTTGGGCTCATTGTTACATTGGAGAAAGATTTTGTACTAAATCGTTCGTTTATAGGGCTTATAATTAAAAAAAGAGCGTGTGTGCCGAGCACAAGTGTCTGCAGTGAAACTTATTTGGCAAGATTCAAAGATACTAAAATAAAGAAGTTTCACTTCAAATATCATAGGTGTTCCTGTAGTTCTACATAAGTTACCCTTAGAAATTTTCAAAGCCAAATTTTTTTTAAGTTTAAACGATATAAAGATGTCATGAATCTCAAGCAAATTGTTTACAAAGGATTAATTTTACATTAATAGTACGTTTCATGATCATTCTCATGAATGTCAGTAACAAGGCTTATGTTCTCAAGGGCGTGAATAATAGAAGCTATGACAGATCAAATGACGTGATCTTATATTAGTGCAACTGCGTATAATCTTGAATATTAAAACCACACCTTATATAATGAAACTGTAGCTTGTTAACAATCGTCTGAAATTGTGATACAACTCGAAAACTTTGTCCTAGATATAAAATTTCTTGTGATAGTTAAATAGGTTATAGAGAAATATGCATCGCATCTGCTAAGTGCATTAACCCGACGATAAATCTAAAGATTCGATCTGAGCTTTATGACTTGGTATATCCATAAAATGTTATGGTGAACCACATTGTAGACGAACAGGTTGGCATGATTTGCGAGACATTATTGCCAGTTTTGATGACGATACGATTATAGGCGAAAATTCATTTTTCTATATTATGACTGTCAAATCATTTTCTGCTGACTAATGTTCTCTTTGGTGTATAGTTTTTCATTTCATAACATTGAAACCATTCCACAACAAAACATTCGAGAATGTGAAATCTTTTCGATCAAGATGGGCTTAATCTAGCCCGACATAAAAACACTAACGTTTTTTAAAGTCCTAAATTCGATTTCCGTGTCCTTTATCAACAGAGCTTTAGAAGGCATTATTTAAATTCCATCCAACGATCATATCGTACACATAGTAGGGAAATCGCGTGACCGAGTAGGTACCTAAAAGCATTTGTATCGACGCCCTAATAATCCACTCTGCACGCGACAAATGCGTTACGGAATTTACTTAGAATATCGATTTTGTGAGACAAACTAGTCACGACTATGGTAAGGAAAAGGAAGTTTAAAACTATAGATGTGTACATGCAGATAAGTTAAAATTGATACAGGAAAAGTTGTAAACTGATAAAAGACAACCTGTTAACAAAGCTCCACTTGTTGCCATCTTGCAAGTTTTAGTTTTAGAAGTATTGTAAGTAGTACATGTACCTTCTAAGAAAATATTGACTTCTTTAATGTTATTTGCATTGACATCAGGTTATAAATGTGGAAATGCGCTTAAACGTAATATAATAATGAAATATATATCATTTAGGTCAGAATCACTTAAATCATGTGTTTTATCAGAGTTGATTCTAATATAAATCAAATTAATGTTCACAATCACGTTCCGAGTCACGTGCAGTTGAAAATAGACATTGTCTGGCGAGCGGTAAATATGTCTACGAAAACACATAATTTAGTTGATTATGTATTGATTGATAATAGTATCGAGGTTGGTACCTAAAGGTTGGGTATTATCAGTACCATAAATTGTCACTATGAGTGTGACGAGGTCGACGACACTGGGTCAAGTCAGTTTTAGATCGATTGTAGGGTTGTTACTTTGTGATACTATGTTTTAATTAAACCAACATTGTTTTTTTAGTTCGATCAATTTGAATATATTGAATTCAATTGCGTTAATGTTTGCGGAATTATCAGAAATAGATTTTAATTTAAAGTAAGAGAAATATGAAAGATAGAAGTTACTTGCAAATTATCCACATGGTTAGCTGGAAATGTCCATAAAAGTAATAGTTTTGTTTAAACATGAGCACATAGATTAGCGTTAGCTTATTGCAGATGTAATATAATTTTTAAATAAAAGCACAGCTCGAAGTCAATATACTGTCTTTACATTGATTTACGATACATAAATGGCAAAGCAAAAGCGAATTTCATATAGCCACCAAAAGCCAACTCCATAGACTAAATACTACGCAGTGACTGTATAAGTTTCCGTACAGCACCGCCGCTTGGTTGCAGAAGTCGGCCGCGCAACACCTCTTGCGACTGTCGGGTGCGATCGGCCCGGAGCGGATCTACGCGGACTGGCAGTGGTGGATATTAGCTGCCCTGCCTTTCCCGCATCTCGTCAGGGTGTTGGACTGCTTCTTTCATGAGGGGATCAAGGTGGGTTGTGTGATCTGTACTGTAACAAAATAATTAATTTTGTGTATCTTTAACCCATTGAGCCCCGAACGGCCAGATCCGACCGCGAAACAATAGATTTTCTATTGTGTCTGTGATTCCGGGGTCTGATGGATTCATAGAAATCTAAATAACAAGACACATAGAAGTGCTATAATGTCATAATTCGTATGAAAACCGCTGTCGCCAAAATCAACACATTCAAACCGAAAGCTAAACAGTACACACAAGTAAACTATGCCTTTTATTGGACAGCTTGATTTTAGTGAAAACTAATTTATCTATTAAATTAAGCTTTTGAATATGTATCCTAACGCACGAATTTACGGTTTATTTTAGAATAACATCCCTAAGTATATGAGACTTTTTGCTCCAATACGAACAAACGTGATAATAAGAATGGTCGACTGTGTCATTCATTGTTATTTCGATTACTATGGTGACACTCGTAATACTTGTAAATATTCTATAATTTTAAGGAAAAACGGCATTATTTCTAAAAAAATATATTTTCCGATGAAATATTATTCCTTTATAAGTATAATTACAACTTGTGGAAGAATTTCCGCAATGGGAATTGCTGAAACACACCATGTATACACTCATACGTCTCCAGAGCAACTGAACAGTGACGAATGCTCTGGTGATGTGCAAAACACCTGAGTGGCGACAAGGTCACGCACGCTTACGACTTCTAGTGTCTTGTTATTTAGATTTCTATGGATGGATTAATGGGGGAAATAATAAAAATACATTGTTCTTTAGAATAGGCTAAAATTAGAGTAATGCTCAAATTCAGAATAGATTGTATAATATTAACATGTTATTTTAATTAAAATATAACAGATTTTAATGAAGCCTTTGATACCATCGACTTACACATTACAGCTCAATTACATGTATTCCCTTTAAATATAATTTTCAAATCTAACAATACTTAAATAAACTGAAAAACACAACAAGAATTATCATTCCACCCTTGATATAAATAATGCTTATTTACGTTAAACCATTTTCGCTTGCAGGTGTACTACAGCGTACAGGGTAGCGTCTTTAATGAAGTGAAAACTTCTTTAGCGGCGTTGAGCACTTTTTCTGTAATGGGTATAAAATCTTAAACTCGCGTCAGGACACGTGACCTGATCGAAAAAGCGTAAGACGGATACCATTCCAAAATATCAAACATGCTCAACGTTAATAATCAAGTTTTCACTTCTGCCGGCACTCCCGGAGTGCAACCTGTCTTTTTTTTTAATATATGACCGTTTTCGTTTCCAGGTGTTCTACAGGGTAGCGCTCGCGATCCTCATTCTATTTCAGAAGCACAGCACGAACCCGAGCTCGGAGTGGCACGCCGAGGCGACCAAGAACGGGGTCGATCACGCGATCGATAAGTTCTGTAGGAACATGCCAGCCTCGCCGACCAAGTTGCTACGTACCGCGTTCAGTATACGGGCTTTGAGGTATGACGTCATGGGGATAGCGTGTTTTATATAAAAAAAATATTTATTTTGCTGCTACGAAAAATATAGAATTGAGTTTGTTGGATAATTGATTAAATATGCATCTAGATTTTGAATGAATTTGTTTTTCTTGTGAAAATATTTTATAAGAAAAATTATTTGGTTTTTCTTGTATATCCTATGTTTTAATCCAAGCTACTCAAACTCAAACAAACTCAAACATTTATTTATTCAATTAGACTACTATTTAGTAGCACTTTCGAATCGTCATTACATAGTATTTTTAACATTTACCACCGATTCGGAAAGCAGTATCTATGGAGATATCTATTTCTAACAATTTGCTAGCCAAGCCTTGAATATTTTGATGCACAATGGAAAAAGACTGCTTAGCTGTTGTCTTATATACTAGTTTAAATCTAGCTTAGGGCTAGATTGTCTGTCTACACTTAATCTAGGTTGATGTATAAAATTACTACTACATAAAATTATAGTAGATTGATGGTCTGATACCGAACATGTACCAGACTGGTTAATATTATATGCTATTAACATAGCAAGTTCACGCTTATATCTATATGGCAGATACACTGTATTCTTTGTCAAAGTAAAAGATTTAATACATGAGTTAATGTCAAAGTAAATAAATGCATCACGATGATGATTTGTTAGGTTATACAATTTTAAATTCATATAATGAATTAATCTATTTTGTTCTTGTGTTAAACCAGGTAGGTATGGCAAGGTACACAACATAAATTTACATTTAGTCTTACTACTAATATCTAACATTTTTTTTTAATCCTACATCAATATCCTTATTATTTATATTTAAACTGTCCCCATATAATATAATTACAATATTATTCTTATTAAAGCTGAAATGATCCAGTGATTTGATTATATATTTAACTCTCTATATATGTGCTAAATTTCACTGTAATCGGTTCAGTAGTATTTGCGTGAAAGAGTAACAAACTTACACACACACATCCATCCTCACAAACTTTCGCATTTATAATATTCGTAGGATTGGATTTATTGCGCTTGGATTAAGATAGCAATTTTTTTTTTCAATTTGTATAAAGCTTAATCAAACGGGGCGATTATTTAATTCAAATATAATTTCAGAAAATATATTCTTAAAATTAAATTATCCTACTAATCCCATGACGTGAACAGTTCGCAGTACATATCGCGCGTGTTCATCAAGACGGAGATGACGCTGAAGTCGAAGCAGGTGATCACCGGGTCGCGGCTCGTGCGCTCGCGCTCCTCCGACAACCTGCCCACCAGCCAGTCGCAGGTCAATATACAGATGATGTCGCACACGCTCACTATACGCGAGGTGAGTAACGGGGTGGGGTGATGGTGATGAGAGATGATGGAACAGTTGATGATAGAACTGGTGATGAAATAGATGGAACAGTTGATGGTAAAACTGGTGGTGAAATAGATGGAACAGTTGATGATAGAACTGGTGGTGAAATAGAAGATGGAACAGGTGATGATAAAACTAATAATGAAAGTGGTGATAATTGTAGTATTAGTGGTTATTGAAGTGGTGAAAAAGATGATGGTTAAAAAAGTTATGAAAGTTGTAGTGTTGGTGATGGAAGTGGTAATGATGTTGATGAGAGTGGGGATGAATGTGATGAAAGCTGTAGTATTAGTGATGATAGATGTGGTGATTAGTGAAAGGAAAATAGTAAAAGTGGGGTGGGTAAGGTGAAGGTGATGAAACTATTGATTTTGTGATGATGATGTTAAGTGTGGGAGGTGTGAGTAATGTAATTGGTGTGAGGCGTATGTATGGTGAAATTGATGTACAAGTTGATGAGGAAAGTGTGTATGATGATCTAATTGGAGAAGAAATTCGTGTAGAAGATGGTAAAAGTGTATTTGCAAATTTTCTATGTCAAGTATATATATGAAGTTTGGGTTGATGGTTAAAGTGATACTTGAAAAGGTCTGAATATTGGAAAATTATTTAATAAGTGAAATAGATTATAACTTTATTAAATTATGAATCAATTCTATTTATTATTTGTAAAAATTCAAAAATTTCTATAAATTTTTATCCAATGTATTTGTGTAAATAAAGTGTTACAAAATACGATCAAGAAAGTTCTTGATAAAATTATACATATTTCTTTTTATCAGTGAGTCAAAAATATGACTTAGGGCCGATTTTTCAATCGCGAGATAAACAGTCTAATAACTACCCCTCGAATAGATTTATTCAATTATTTATCTAACTCATTACGGCTCGCCTATTTTTCAATCGTGATTTATTTGATGAATAACTATCTGACCAAATATTTCCATATTGGCAGCACTGCTCTCGGAGTGGCGAAACAAACATATTAAATTAGTCAGGTTAGAGCGGGATAGAGTCAAATCTTGCAATTTGTCAACAACCGTCATTATGACTCACGTCAGGAGTGCACTTGTCTTCTATGATTGTTGATTGTTGTTTTGATTCGAGTAAAGAGTTTGGTTAAATTTGTGTTTCAATTTATATATTTTACGATGGAAACGACATACTTAAAGGCAGCGTTCGGCAAATTTTCAATGGCATGGTCATCAGTACTATCAAAAACATCAATTTCAATATGATTTTAATTGATAATAATTATATAGAAAGAGGTTTAATTGTTAATAATTCTACGCTCTATGTTATGACATACGAAAATATCTCAAATTTGACGCGTCAGTTGTCAACTCAAACGCCTAACAGTCGAATAGCGCGCTATCTGGCCGTTGGAGCGGCAAATAGATTTATTCCTCAAATAACGTAGTTATTCGATAGATAAGTCCTATTCGTCTATTGAAAAATTGAATATTTTGTTAACTGAAGAATAAAGTCTATCTAGCTGTTTATCTGGGCATTGAAAAATCGGCCCTAAAACTTAAGAAATGATTATGAAATAGAAAGGTATAACTTATCAATTGAATACTATCTACAATATATTATCACGATTAGATTTCTTAGATTGTGTGTGTAGGTGTGTATGTAGGTCGCAATGCATTGCATAATTGTGATTTATCGATAAATCCAAAGAAATATTTCTACAATGTATATTTGTTACAAGGATTAGTCAATAACTGTCACACTGTGCGCACATTGTCGTTCATAAGGTACTGTATTTATAATAATGTGCTAGAAATGATTTTACTTACTTGGTTTGCAGAGAATGTCTGAGGAAACGTGCAAACAGATGGTATTGTACACGAAAGCATTAGGCGTGGCTTTGGCTTTTATATCTCATACAAATCATCCGGTTGCGTTTCTAACACGACTAACTTCAGTTACATCGAAAACAAATACAAATTCGATGATAATACCATTCTTATTGAATTCTTGTAAGATAGCTCCTCCGTCCCCTGTCCTACACGAGTCCACGCGTTTATGTTATGTTCCGATCCGTGTAGCGAAATATTTATGTGATTTCGTTCTATGTTTTGTTCTATCGATGTGATCATCACACACACGTATACCATCAGACAGAACGAGTACACCCACAGCCGGCCGACCAACGATTCGAAGTTCATTCTCATCGGCTTTGAATGGATTTGTTTTATATTCTTGTTTTTATTCAATGTCTATATGTGATGTTTTACTGCGATATGTTTTAAGTTTAACTATTGGACGTTCGTGACAGATTTTTGCGACACTTGGCATGCGACCGAGTCAGTGCCGGCGTTAGGGGGGGGGGGGGGCGATGGCCCAGGGCGACAAATTCTGGGGGGCGCCCAGGTCTGAAGTTGGAGTCTCTTGGTGCAAACCTTCAGAACACCTCAAGTGGGCGCCACAATATTTTCGCCCGGGGTGTCAGTGGCCCTTACACCGGCACTGGACCGAGTCTCGTGTGGTCCGCGTGTAACGATACTGTACAGCTTGTGATTTGTTAACATTATAGATCGGCATGTTGTTCCGTGTGATGCTAACAGTGTCGATTTTCCCGTTAGGGCTCGCACTCGCCCGGCCCGCGCGCCCTGTCGATGGGCGTGTATCCGATACAAGCGATCAAGTCGCAGATACTAGACCACAGCGAAGTAAGGCGTAGTTGTAGCCGCAGACGTGCGACATTGTCGATGTTTAGTTGCACCGCTTGCCACTTAGGTGTTATTATTTCCATGTCGGCTCGACGACGCTTCTTACAGACATCGCGACGAGGTCGCTTCGATTTATTTTTTTCACTTTTATTTGAGTTGCGTTTTTGAAGTGAAAACTTCTTTAGCGGCGTTGAGCACTTTTTCTGTAATGGGTATAAAATCTTAAACTCGCGTCAGGACACGTGACCTGATCAAAAAAGCGTAAGTCGGATACCATTCCAAAATATCAAACATGCTCAACGTTAATAATCAAGTTTTCACTTCTGCCGGCACTCCCGGAGTGCAACCCGTCTTTTTTTGTGGTAAGTGTGCGGTGGTTGGTTCAGATTTTATTGCACTGTAATTGTTTTCGTGTATTGTTTATTTTTGCGGAAATATAATATTGATTTATGTTAATTTAATGTTTGTTTTATTACCGCGGCGGGATCGATGAAGCTAGTTTTAACTGATTTCAATTAGGATCGTCGTTTCATAAAATCTGATCCACCAAGGATAACGTTGTGCATGACAGCCCGATTTTTACGTTTATTTTGTTAAGCTCTAACGCTATCGACGTTGTGATTGAACGTAAGCTATTTATTTTAACCTGGTAAATCATCACAGTTGTGTACCGCCGTTTTGAGTTCATATCTTACAACCATCATCTCACGCTCATTCACTACATCTACACTCAATAGAGACACGAGAGGTTATGTTTTAGTTAAATTCCCTCCCACAAGAGCCCGTAGTGTTCCGATATATCACCGGTCAGGGTGTTTGCAGAGTCCACGATCCTCCCACCTGGCCCTGTGGTTCCCATTCCCTAACGCGGTGTTCAGCGACCAACAGCAGCATTCTTCTGACCTCAGACAGAAGGTTTGATCAGATACACTAATTACGGGTGTAGATGTGGTGGCAAATTTGGATAGTGTAATTTTGGGTATCTCTCTTCAAAATTTAGTCGGTTTAGATGGAAAAAGCGATTAGGTTTCGAATGTGAAGTAGTCAAAGCCTTGATTAAATAATGCATGCCTCGTGTCTAACAAAATCTATGAATGTAAAATTTTACTAAATTACTAAATTGTTTACTTTTATTTTGTACTTAATTACTTTCCCGAGTCTCGTAGTATTGAAAGTTTATTTTTTGTAGTTATAATTTTATATCCTGTAAACTATTAACTAGTAACTATTAAGCAAAGTTTTCCGTTTTATCTGTTTTGTTTTATTCTGTTACTTTTACGTATTTGAAGAGAGATAATTAACAAATAATCGTGTATCTCACAAGTCACGGGGTGAATAGAGGTAGAGGACTAAAACTCACGTATTCTCCACACACGCACACATTTACATAAATTCCATTAACCATTTCACTGCTAGCTCCTGTAATATAGTTATTTAGGTATTTTTTCTTAGACCGATCATTCCTTCTTTATTTGCGTTTTATTAATTTAGTGGAGTCATTTTTACCATTTCTCTGCACTTTAATATTTGCGTTTCGCTATTTGAGTATCGTATTTAGACGTACACGGAGGTTCTCTGTATATTTTTATTTACGTTGTTATATTAATGCTTTGTACAAACTGTAATTTTGGATAATGCATCTTCTATACAAAGTATGATATCGTCTAGGTGTCGCACTTTACGTTGTATGGTCCAAATGTCTCCCTTCCGTATATCTAATGATCATGCATGCAATGTTGTTTGTCTGTATTAGCATAGTAATTGTATACTACAGTGTAGATGTTCACAAAACCACACAGCACCGTAGTCACCCTAATGATACAACTAATTCTGTGACGTCGTTTTCCGTGTTGTTTATTAGAACTATAGTTTTGTTTAAATTATCATCATTTAATTCTATTAGATTTTCTAATTCTGAATGTATTTCTTCTGTGTTATTTGATTGATGTAACAAGTTTTTATGGATGTTTTTAAAACAGTTTTTATTAAGAAGTTTTCTTTCATCTATAGTTTGAAATATTGGTAAATCTTCAAACTTTCTTCCAGTACTTTAAAATTAAATTTTGTTTACTTACATTTAATATCATCAGTAACCTAGTTTTACCATTCTAGTATTCCTATAGTTAGTCGTAGTATAGTCGAGCCTATTCCCTAAAGCCCATATACTAGTGCACGGTGAACATTTCCAGCTGTTCACGCTGTGGTCGTGGCTGCCCGTGCGCATCACCATGTACCAGCCCGTGCTGCTCTATACCACGGAGGAGCATGGATGTTCACTTACCACCTTCTACGTGCGAGTGGAACACCATGAACCGACTCTGTTGATGATCAAGACGTGTAATAATGAGGTGAGTGAGGTCGGGGGGGATAAAGACGTGTAATAGTGGGAGGGGCCCAGGAGTATCACCATGTACCAGCCCGTGTCTATACCACGGAGGAGCATGGATGTTCACTTACCACCTTCTACGTGCGGGTGGAACACCATGAACCGACTCTGTTGATGATCAAGACGTGTAATAACGAGGTGAGTGAGGTCGGGGGGGATAAAGACGTGTAAATAATAGGTGTGGTATCAAATGGTACTAGCCGGTGTTGCTCTATACCATGGAGGATAGATTTCTGAATTAATCAATTATCTGCAGAGTAAAACTAAAATCAAAGAAAATCACTTTGTAGCACTACTAATTACTAGTGCTTCACTTCCACTATCTTATAAGCTATAGTTAAATTAAAGATCTTACTAATTACTGTCGAATCAAATAGTCGAGATATCATTTGTTATTGTTTAATCTAGGCAGCCATTTAAATAAGTGTAATTGAATAGTCTTGAGTCATAGTGAAAGATGCCCAAAATTTGGTGACTGTAAAACTAAATCTTTACTAATCATCCAATCTTAAATATTTCAGGTATTCGGTGCGTATTGTTCCACGCGATGGTTCGAGAGAAATCAGAAAGACGAGAGAGGCAACAGACAAGCATACTTTGGCACCGGAGAGACATTCCTCTTTAGGTAAGTCGGTTAAAATTTTGTTCTTATTAATGATTACTTTTTTTATTTATAAACTCATATAGAAATGATGAGGTGATGGTTTATTTTATTTATTTTCTAGACTAATATGCAAAAAGTAATTAATTGGTTTTGGTACTTGTAATTCTTAGTTAATTTATTAGTATTTAGTTATTAAGTATTTTAGCTGATGAACATTTTAATAATTGGATTACGATATATTAAAATGTTCATTCATGTCTCAAGTTTTAATCTTATTTTTAGTTTGCTAATATTTTCTTTGCAGTAATAGCTCTACTTTCTTTCAGTTACTTATTTATTTATTTCTATTCTCTTTATTACTTAATTATTTTCGGTAGCCATAAACAGCTCTTTGCCATTTTTATAATTTGTTACTTATTTGCATTCTACCGTCATAAAATAAAATTGTTGAACGAGTGTAATATTCGTTCAAAAACTTTATTTATTTAATATTTCGATTTTAAAGCATTTAAAATGCTGTATTGGTGTGAAATTTTTAAAGAATAGAAACAGTTCTGGCGAAAGAAGAGGGTTCGAATCCCGCCGATTTTTTCTAAAAGATAAACCGATATTTCTATAGCAATTGTGATCATGAGTACACCTTTTAGTGTGGCTTATTGCATAAAAGTTGTATCTCAGTTATTTTATTTTGTATGGCGGTAGAATGAAATTGGTCCTTCGAGTCGGTAGCAATTTCAAATCTATTAGAAGTAACGCTCTTCGGGTAAAGGCTTTTTTGCTTGTTTGGTTGCTTTTTGTGTTTTGTTCTTTGTATGCTAACCTGTTACTTTACTGTTCATTGTCATAACATTATCTGTAGTGGGATCTATGTTTAACATCGCTTTTGTATGCGTACTAACATTTTCTTTTGAAGTGAAACTTCTTTAGGTAAAATTTCAAGGTCGCAATCATGTAAAATCAAAGTCATGGCAATACCGCGATCGTCACGAAATAGTGTATAACGACGACTTTAGTATCTTTGAATCTTGCCAAAGAAGTTACACTTCTGACACGTGTGCTCGGCACACACGCTCTTT
The DNA here is from genome assembly GCF_061535395.1 of Colias eurytheme. NCBI lineage: Eukaryota > Metazoa > Arthropoda > Insecta > Lepidoptera > Pieridae > Colias > Colias eurytheme. The sequence continues at coordinate 11,452,567 of NC_142981.1, read as the reverse complement.
TCTACCTTATATCTTTCTATCTCTTATTCTTTCTTTTACTTCAAACTTGTATGTTATTTGTTGTTATTTAAATATTAAACTAAATATAATATTAAATAAATAAAATTTATCATTATGTAATTAAATTAAGAAATGTATAGATAAAATATATAATTAAGTTTCATGTTAAAATTGCTCATAGATTGAGTTTAATGATCATTTGTATGTTTGCATTTCAATATTGTTCATGATTGGGTGTATTCATAAAGGTGTTGCCAGTTTATATAGGGTTAGGAAAACAATACATTACACATTATTTAACACACACACATAAATACCGAAACAAAAATAAAGTTTGTACTTATTACTTTATTTACAAAGTTTTAGTTGTATACTGTACCAAAACGTTGAACAAATAAAATAATTCATATGTCCATGCAAAACAGTACTCAGTACAGTAAAAAATAATTTGGAAAATCCAAAAGCGCACGCCTCATAATTTTTTTTTAATAAATATTTATTAATTATTATTTTTGTTTATTTAATAACAATTAAACCACATCGAATCAGACCCTGAAAAATGAAAGGGTTCTATTCCTGAGCATACTCAAGCGTAAGAGAAAAAAAAAAGACTCGATTAGTAAAGTATTTCGGTCGCTATCGTGTTAACAAGAAAAAGGATCCGCACATACAGACACACGGACGTCCAAGACAGAACTTTTTTAAACTGTTTTTTAACTAGTTTAAATAACAAAAATGACATCAAAAATATCATGAACGTTAAAAATAGTGTTTTTTCTTAATATGTGTGTGTATGTATTATCTTACAAGTGCAATGTATGATACATAAAGACATTTTAAGTTTGAAAAATCAGATGTTTTGCGCGAAGTGACAGTAGTACCCACCTCAACGCTTCGCTTATGAGGCGTGCAATAAAAATTCACATATACCAGTAAAAGGGTACTAATTATTCTCTCATATTGTCATTGCTAATGCTAAGGATTGGTTGTTTTCTGTTTCGAATTCAAACAAAAATAACTTTTTTTTTAACCACTAATGGTTAGCACTAGCAGTAATCTTCATCGATCGATATAATCATCGAACTAAATAAAAAGAAAAACAAACCGTACCGACCGTTCTTTCGTATCCACAAATACAATCCAAAATTAGAAACACAAATTAAACAAAAGACCAATTAAAAAGAAAAAAAAGTACACACTGTTCTATCAAAGACAATCATTTATCCAAAAAAAAAGACGGGTTGCACTCCGGGAGTGCCGGCAGAAGTGAAAATTTGATTATTAACGTTGAGCATGTTTGATATTTTGGAATGGTATCCGTCTTACGCTTTTTCGATCAGGTCACGTGTCCTGACGCGAGTTTAAGATTTTATACCCATTACAGAAAAAGTGCTCAACGCCGCTAAAGAAGTTTTCACTTCAAAAATGTACACACTGTTCTATCATACCCACAAATACAATCATTTATCAAAAAAAAAAAAGCTGGCAGCACGGTATGTGTGTGTGACACGTGTCGCTTGCAGCCTGTACCCGGAGCGCGCCAAGTACCCGTGGGTGGGCTGCTCGGCCGGCGACGGCAAGGACGAGCGCCTCTCGCACGGCTCCGAGCTGTTCATGGCCGCCGACTCCAAGATGATCACCATCGGCGGCGGGTCAGTCACTAACACTAGACATGCCAAGCCAAGTGTGCATGACTTGCCACTTGCCAAATGTAGTCGACTTGCCACTTGCCAAGTGTACTTGACTTGCAACTTGCAGCCTGCAGCCAGTACGAGCAAAGTATCCGTGGGTTGGCTGTGCGTTGGAAGAAGAGGGGGAGGGGAAAACAACGTACGGCAACTCACTGTTCATGGCTGCTGATAATACAATGATCACTATTGGCGGCGGGTATGTATGTTGACTTACAGCTTGCAGCAGCAGCGAAGTATCCTTGAAGAGATGGCCGAGAAATGAAGCAAAGAGACACCGCCGTTCAAATCCGCTGGTAGCACTATGTTCATTGTTGGAGGCGGGTAAGTAAAACTTGGCTGGTCGGTCAATTGCACCGTTGGACACAACTTGAGACTTGCAGCTTGCAGCGTGTAAAGTATCCTTGGATTGAATACATCCTGAATGATGAGGTAGGAGATGTGTATATACCAAAAACATACACTAAACTAATATGTATTCATGGTCATGGATGATATTATAATTACTCTTGGAATATAGTGAGAATGATTCGATTCTATAGAGGTCCAGAGAACCGGCGAAAGAACATCATAGAAACTTTACAAATACATATCTATTTTAAAATCAAATTTCAATCAAATCGGTTCAATTACACATCCATTTAAAGTTACATATTTATTAACCTGATAATAGACATGTTTTTTTTTCTTTGTATATCAATATTAATTAACCTAATTAAAACATACAAGGCCTAAAATTAACAAATACCTTGTACACACAGGGACGGGCAAGCGATATGGATGGACGAGAACATCCGCTACGGCAAGACGGATCGATGCTCTACGTTCAACAATCCACCTCTATGTCCCAGTGGGGACTTCGAGATACGCGTACTTGAGGTCTATGGGTTTGCGGGCGCGTAAATAGCCAAGAAATGAACGGTGAAAGGTCATGGTCAATTGGTCTTGGGCAGGATTGGCCAGGATTGGTGAAGATGGGCCAGGATTGGTGAATCTTGGTCGGGATTGGTGAATCTTGGTCAGGATTGGTGACACTTGGTCAATTGACTATGACCCGGTCTGTTTACTATATTTGAATCGATTTGTTCCTAGTCCACTTTGATCGGATTCTGTCAATTGACTGAAGCAGTACTGTTTCAGTCAATTGAGAGATCTTGTCAATGGGCTTCGATCAAATCAACTGTCCCACACGATTTAATATGACCTGGACTCTGGTTAGTCGATCGTTCGTCAAAATGGCGGCTCACAGAAGGTCAAGCGTCGATTAGTACGACGGTCCACGGAGTGATGTAATCTCTTTGATCCCCGAGTGATGTGATATTGCGATTGTAACTTCGATGTTTCATACTTACGCTGATACAGATTTTGGCTAAGTGTTGTGATTGCTTGCCGGTCGAGGTCGTCAATAAGTTTCATAGCCGTTCTAATCCGTTTTTATCTCAGCGATCCGTGTATATTTATATCGAGTTGTTACTAAATATTGCTCTATAACACACTTATAATACAACAGTGCGTATATTTTTATAGAGCGGCCGCTAAAATGGGTGGGAATGGCGATTTATTGATCACCCCTTGCCGTCTGAACAGACTGTGTAGAATTAATCCTATATTTATTGAAAACCCCGTAGCGAGTTACCTTACAACACAGCTGTCCGTACAAGACAACGAATACGGGGACTTTAGGTTGTTTCTTTAATTATATGAATATAATATATAGATGTATGTAAGTACAAAATGGATGTATCGTACCTACTCTGATGTATTACGCTTATTGTAAAGCAATATTTGTTGGGCCTAGCCGTGGGATAGTGTAATGTGAACATTCCAGTGAAATTAAGGTCCGCGAACGAGCGAAATATATTAACCGCGAGGTTCTATTGGCAACGACAGTATTTGATATCGTATAAATTATCGCTTAAGGCTTCGGTGTGATTCGCTCTTTGCTCACAATAATGTACCAAAGATGTTTAGATGTTATTGGTCTGTTGGCGAATGCTCATGATCGTATCGGGTACGATAAAACTACGCGCCAAAACGGTAATGGAATAAATTTGAAAACAAAAATACACTTTTTGCGGGTAGTTTTATGTGCTCTGGTCCTAGAACGCACAAATCGCTGTTTCTAATCAGACATATCTTAAAATTTCTATTGCATATTATGTTAGAAGGAAATAGAAAGTTCGAGAATTATTCGTCATTAGCTATTCGCAACAGACGATAAACGGTCGCTGCAGGAGTTGTTGGACTTTAACTAAATTAGGAATAAAAAATTTCCGATACACCTATAAGTTATTAATCATATCGGGGATTTTATTCGCAAAGCAATAATCTTCTGCAGCGATCGCGTAAAGATTGGCAATAGACTCTGCCACTCCAAGCATTGTTTAAAGTATTATTTATCTGTATTTCAAGGGTTATGTGCCAAAAGTGGACCATTGGGGAAAATGGCTGGTTTGGTATTGTCTATGGTATATCGCTTATATTCAAGGTGTTTACACAGATCGTGTGTAGTTAAAGAATAAATTAAAATTTTGACATTCTAGATGTTTGGATGTAAATGTTTTTTCAACGTAGGTGTGCCGAATATTTTCCAGTTTTATAATTACAGCATGTAATTGTTCTAATGAAATAAAAGTTTACAAATGATATAAACATATCCCTGTCAGTACAAAGGGGTTGCGTTCATATCGCCCGCGGCTTGTTTTGTCTACGAATTGTAAATATTGTTCCCGCCACGTGCGTAGTGTAGCGAAACTGGGTGTCGTCACGGTACTACATGCATGTTTATGAAGCCTAAGACTTGTTTTAAATTCAGATTATTTATGTAATTTATTGTGTAGGTAACGAGTAATGTTTATATTGTATATTATTGATTTTGCCTCTGCGAAATGTGGTTCCGGTCACATGACGTCTCAGGGGAATTATTATTTCGCTCAATTGTTTGAGTTTGTCGCCAGTGGCGAGCGCCATTTTGAACGTCGTTACATTTGAAAATGGCCGCCCGCCATTCGGAACGCGGTGTGCGTTATATTTATTTAAGCTGTCCGCAGAGAGGCGCCACTCGCGATATATTGCTGTTAGCTATTTGTCGTTGATCAGTGTAAAGTCTAGTCTTTATCCTGTTTTTTATTCTATATCGATATAATATCTAAATATTTACGAATTGATATTTAAATGATGCGTTTCGCCCCGTTCGGTGGCGCGTAGGCTCGTGTTAGTTAGACTAAGTACATGTAAAGTATACAGTTATTTGTTCTCCCTTTCAGTATTGGTGTATGTTGTATGAGGTTGACTAGTGTGAATGTATGCGCTGTTACGAATTACGTACTGTTACATTCGAATAGTTTAATGCCGCCGATCAGCGGCGGCGCAAACTCGTTTATTGTAATGTGAATGTTGCTTTATAATGTCTACAAAATATATAATCCCATAAAATTGATGTTGTTTTCTTTAAAATATCCTTACCTTTAATTTATAAGTACTCTAAAAGATATAAAATCTACTTTATATGTAGTATAAAAGCTACTTTACAGTGAAATAGAGACAAGAACAGTTTTATGATAACAGTGGTAATTGTTTTGAATTCCAATTTCTCGTAATGGAATAAGATTTAAGAATTCTTTATAATCTCTGTAAAACCATCACAAAACACTTTGGGGTTCGAATCCTCATTATCAAATTTTCTAATACTTTGTCAGTTAATAATACTAAACAAATATTATTCAGTAAGTTCTATGCCTATAACAAGCATACATATTATAAATGTAAAAGTATTTTTCTTTTCTTATTTTACAGTCGCAACAGACTGATTTTAGGGTATAGTTTTTGTGTTGATGGTAGGGACCAAGTAGGGACTTGAAAGTGACATTTCTAACCGTAATAAATTATCTCAGCCTATAATTATTATTTGTATATCATTCAATCAACATTGATTGGTAGTTTGTAAAACAGATATGAATCAGTCAAAATTTTGCTAATTACCATAGATGGCGCTTTTAATAAAAATGCTACATGTACATATTAATTATTACTTTTAACTTCCTTTGACCCCACAAGTAGAGGCTACTATAAAGAATGATTTGTTTCTGTCGGTTACAATAATTAAAGTCAATTTTACTCAAAAACTATTTGGCTGATTAGTGATTGTACAATTTCGATTTATAATTATTAAAACGTTATAACTAGCTTTCTACAAACTACTAAATTATATTATAATAAAACCTTCCTCCTGAACCACTGTATAACAGGATATTTTCATAGCTCTAAGCCTTTTACATTACATACTATCGGTCAATTAAGGAAAGCTGGCATGTTCACAGTACTCACACTTATGCAATTTCACTTACAGTATGTTCAAAAATAAATGCGACTCTAGTTTCATTTTAGACTTGAATTGTAAAATGGTGCGTTGTAGATAAATATATGCAAATATAATTATGAAAGCTCTCATAATTTACCTGTAAAATTATAATTTAAAAGTAAATCAATTGATGAAGTTAATTATTTATTCTAATAATAATCAATTGGATAAAAGTATTAGTAATCATTCAATTATCAAATAATAATTAAATTTCAGGTCATAAAAACAATACAAATAACACGTGCGCTTACTCCCAACACACGGATGGTTGTTTTGATAATGATTTAAATAACGGGCGTTTTTTAGGGTTCCGTAGCCAAAATGGCAAAAACGGAACCCTTATAGTTTCGTCATGTCCGTCTGTCCGTCTGTCCGTCTGTCCGTCTGTCACAGCCGATTTACTCGGAAACTATAAGTACTACAGTGATGAAATTTGATGGGAATATGTGTTGTATGAACCGCTACAAAAATATGACACTAAATAGTAAAAAAAAGAATTGGGGGTGGGGCCCCCCATACATGTAACTGAGGGATGAAATTTTTTTTTTCGATGTACATACCCGTGTGGGGTATCAATGGAAAGGTCTTTTAAAATGATATAAAGTTTTCTAAAAAACATTTTTCTTAAAGTGAACGGTTTTTGAGATATCAGCTCTCAAAGTCGTAAAAAGTATGTCCCCCCCCCTCTATTTTTATAACTACGGGGTATAAAATTCTAAAAAAAATAGAGGTGATGCATGCTAATTAACTCTTTCAACGATTTTTGGTTTGATCAAAGTATCTCTTATAGTTTTTGAGATAGGTTGATTTAACTGTAATTTATTATATTTGCTGCTACGGAACCCTTTGTGCGCGAGCCCGACTCGCACTTGGCCGGTTTTATTTGATAATGTGATAACTCTGATTATTAATTAGTAATTTGATTTTTGAAAAAAAAATGCCGATTTTAGTCAAAATTTATATTTTTCTAACAAGATCCTTATCATCCAAATTTCCACCTTAGTGAGAAAAATTGACATTTCTAATGAAAATGAACAAAAAATTAAATGATTTTATTAAATACTGTAAAATAGTCTATAATTCTTCCATTTACTGTATCACAAAATTCTTCATAGATTTTTAGATATTCGTACTACACCAATTACATCACCCTGTATTTATAAACAATTGCAAAATATGACACATACATAGGCCGGGAGATACTGACACAAAATTTCGGGTCATTTGTAACAGAATGGCGGTTCTACAGAGGTCTTATTACGCAATGACTAAAAGAAAAATGATGGTCAGAACTCAGAACGCTGGTACCGGTGGACTAGTCGCGTGGGCGTTAGTCGAACTCGTCGGATAAATAGCGAAAGTCAAACGATTTGTAACACAAAAATTTTAGAATTCACCGATAGCCCATAAAAAGATGTAGGCGGTAGTGTCATGCCATACTTTTCCGGTGTAACTTACAGCCCCCCATACCGACGCGATGCGTTGATTAAAAAAAAAACAATTCAAACATTTGTACCAGGCTAACTTTTGCACAGGTAATCATCATCGTGCAGACATTTACGAAAATCGCCATGCCATACTTTTCGGACGATTCCAAATGGCCACCATACCGCCGAAAATCTGCAAAAAAAAAATTTTTTTCGCCAAACAATTTGTACCAGTATTGCATTTGGATTTTTGGAGAGTATTTGATAAAATGTGACCATTATTATATTTGCCATACTTCTAGTAGGGGGAAAAAGTGCTGCCATACTTGAAAATTAATTTATTCGTCACGTTTCAAAAATACGACTGTACAATACGTAAAATAATTTTTTACAGTATGGGATCATTATATTCTGTTTGTTTGTATACAATTCTACCTAGAAAAAAATATAGCAGATTGCAAACATGGGGTGGATGATTGTAAGACTTAAGCCAAAACGTAAAAAAAAAATGAAAAGAATTGGCGATTTGTACCAGTACGGCATTTTTGGAAAGTATGAGGATGATGCAACGTGACCATTATTATATTTGCCATACTTTTAATAGAGGGAAAAATTAGTGCCATACTGCTACAAATCGTTCAAACTACGAATAAAATCTTACAATAAGAAAAAAATCTTATACACATTCGCCACCTCCCACAGGTATGGCATTATCACACTTCTATTTATAATCATTCAGGAGTTGTTGAAAAAAAAATGTAGGGTGGTACAAATCGTTTGGCGAGAAAAAAAAATTCAAAAATTTGCAGATTTTCCGCGGTATGGCGACCATTTGGAATCGTCCGAAAAGTATGGCATGGCATTAGTAAATGGCTGCACGACGATGGTTACCTGTCCAAAAGTGAGCCCGGTACAAATGGTTGAATTGTTTTTTTTAAATCAACGCATTCACGTCGGTATGGCGGACTGTAAGTCACATCGTAAAAGTATGGCATGACACTACCGCCTACATCTTTTTTAAGGGCTATCGGTAAATTCTAAAATTTTTGTGTTACAAATCGTTGGACTTTCGCTATTTATCCGACGAGTGTGACTAACGCCCACGCGACTAGTCCGCCGGTACCAGCGTTCTGACCATCATTTTTCTTTTTGTCATTGCGTACTAAGACCCCTCTAGACCGCCATCCTGATACAAATGACCCGAAATTTTGTGTCAGTATCTCCCGGCCTAACATGTGCAATGTGTAAATGTGTTGACGTGCCAGCTCTTCTTAATATACCTATATATTCGAAGTAAAAACTTACCGAGTTCTGTGCAATACATACCTATCAGCTATCTATATAATATACTAGCACAGAGCAACTGTATACTAGCTTAGCCCCGCGGTTTTACCCACATTGCTCTGCTCCTATTGGTCTTAGCGTGATGTATATAGCCGATAGCCTTCCTCGATAATTCGGCTATCTAAGTTCTAACATCGAAAGAATTTTTCAAATCGAACCAGCAATTCCTGAGATTAGCGCGTTCAAACAAACAAACTCTTCAGCTTTATAATATTAGTCTATATTATGGAATAACACAAAAAAATTGGTATACCAATATTTATTTCGTATTTATAAACAGGATCTTTTTACAATATAATCTTAAACTAGACAGGTATATCATTATACATCCACACATTACTATAATTGATTATCACAACACTAATCTGTTGAATTATGATAAATATTAGATGATATTCAATACAACCCTTTACATATTGCAATGGTTAATTATCTTATTAATTACTAACTGATCCGCGCAGTTTCACCCCCGTGGCTCCACTCCTGTTGGTCGTAGCGTGATGATATATACCCTAAAGCCTTCCTCGATAAATGAGCTATCTAACACCGAAATAATTTTTCAAATCGGACCAGTAGTTCCCGAGATTGGCGCGTTCAAACAAACAAACTCTTCAGCTTTATAATATTAGTATAGATAATACATCTCCAAAAAACACAACCTTCATAGTTTTAAGCATCTTTAGGGTTGTATTACATATTGAGTAGTATATATCATGTCATAAGCTTTATTTACAAATAACTACAATACTAAAAAGGTAGGCGGATGCTTCATGACTGATATATACCAAGTTCTATTTTAGTGGTCAAGAAATTACATATTAGAATATAGGACCACAACATTAAGCTCATATCACATCAATAGTTCATATTTATCAGTGATTTTGAAGCAGATTCATGAATGTATCAAGCAAATAAATAAAGTGTAATCATTATTCCTCCACACTGAGCTTAAAAACTTCAAATTGAAGAATTTTTATTTTGTAAAGTTTCCAATAAGAAAAACTCTTTTTGCATAAACAACTTTCACAGTATGCAATTGTAATGTTTGTGCCATTTTTCATATCCCTTTCTTTAACATTTAACCATTTTTAACCTTGTTCTTGCAACTCGCTCATTTACATTACTTAACAGAGATTCATCCTCAACAAAATTCGTAATTTCATCGTAGTCATCAGTTACTTCATCCAAGAGCTTCACCAAGTAATCCTCTTTACATTTCTCCATGTAGACAAACATTAGCGTACTCAATGATGTTTTAAGCTGATTGGAAAGTAAAACTAAGTCCTCCGGATCATTTTCGTTAGCTTGTTCTTCCGCGTTAAGCATGTAATGCAGAGTTTTCCACATTCTAAAGCTTTGAATAAAATAATCTTCAAGATCACTGATCTCATTAATATTCAGAATGTTTGTCACAGATATTGTTGAAGCAACTATGTCCACTAAATCCATGTCAATTTCCTTCAGATTAACAAGCTTGTTTTCATAGTATTTGAAAGCTAATGAAATCATTTTTAATGCATCCCGCTTGTTGTCACTGAAAATGCCAACTGATTTATCAAATCCAACAAGATTTAAAGTCACTTGTATACTTATTAGAAGAATTCTTTCAAATTGCTCTCTCTCACAAAACTCCTTGTGTTTCTCTGTGACTTCAATGTAAGCAACGATCAAGCACTCGAGTGCTTCCACACTAACAAAATGTCCAAAGAAATCTGATCGGAATTCTTCAATATTGCAGTATGAACAGATTGTGTTGAAGTTTTCCAGGGCATTCATTAACACATCCCTGTTTGATGAATTCCTTAAAATATAATATAAATAATTCGAATAACCAATTTCAACAAAAAGTCTCATCCAGATTGGAATATGGGCATTATCACCCAAAAACAAACTGGAATTTATAAGGCGCATCAACTGAATAAGGATCATACTGTCATCCGACTTGATGCATTCCATCACAGATTTAAGAAATGGTACCATAGTGAGTAGTTCATCAACAGCTTCTTTTTGGCAGCACATGTTTGCAATGATACCAACTACCATTTCTATAACGCGTGGTGACTCCACTATAGGCCAGGCAAAAGACAGAAGATTGAGCACATCATGCCTTTGCAAAAAGAGGACCACATCTCTCTCTGCAGTCATATCCCATAAAGTACATAGATCATCTTCAAAAGGCTGTCCATTTATCTCCTCTTTCAGTGTATCGAGGTTAGCTAGTTTCAAAAGTATTTTTAAAACAAACCGCTCACTGTATGCCGTATCTCCGATAACGTCCCCAGTAACTTGGTTTTCGTCATTTTCCATTTCTTCAGGTTTTATTGTCAACATATTGAATAATATAGATTAAAAGTAACTCTGAATCAAATTATTAAAGAGTTAATAAAGGTAGAGACCGAACCCCCTTAGAAAGTTTGAATTAAGTTGTTCACTCTTTATTTAGCGTCTAGTGCAGTTAATACAATATGTACTCCCACGCTAGATACCAAAAGCGAACTGAAAACTTGAAATTCTTGAAAAGTGAAAAATATTTCTCATATGTCAAAAGTCAAAAATCTGAACATCAGTAATGGACAGCTGACAGCTGATTGAATGCACCACAGAGAAAGTAATAATGCGCCTTGATTTGTTAATCACTGTGGTTATTCATATCAACACAACTTATCAACGCTCGAGTGTAATGCGCTTATTCGTGGCTTATTCACTAAATTCAGAAGCAAATTTATGAATTTGAAGCTCCTGGTCACGCTATCCTTAATTTAGAAACTGAATCAGACAATGAAGATTACGAGTATCTACGAACCAGTGGATGCAAAAATTAATAAATAGGTATCTACGACTAGCTGCGCTCCGAGGTTTAACCAGCAGACAGCAGTGCTCCGCTCCGTGTTAGCGTGATGATATATATAGCCTATAAGCCTTCCTCGATAAATGGGCTATTTAACACCGAAATAATTTTTCCCGTAGTTTCTGAGATAATAGCGTTCAAACAAACAAACTCTTCAGCTCACAGCTTCAGCTTTATAATATTAGTAAGTATAGACTATAGATGAATTCGAAATCGTATATTTTCTGGTAATAGAAAATTTGTATCATGAATCATGATTTTGCTCAACCCCGCTATACTCTCGCCATACAGAAATCAAATGATTTTTTGAACTAAAACTTTAACATTTATTTTCTATCGCACTCGTAGAATAATATTTACATATTATCATTTTCAAGAGAAAACAACTATTAGACTACAAGCCCGCATAGGACAAAAATATGGGTCAAATGAACCACCAGGGGACATATCTAGAACGATAGCAGAGCAAAAAATAATAAGATTCATCACTATGCCGTCACTTGTAAGCTGTCCAACTGAGTGCAGATGAGAATTGAAAAGTACAGGTAGACTCGGTAAATTTTGGTCATATATTTTTGTACGGCATTCTTAACCATCGATAGATCCATTAAAAATAATAAGAAACCGCTCAGTGCCGTACAAAAATGGTGGTCCACCAAGTCGGAATTTTTATTTAATTTCCGAGAGTTACCGGGGGTAAATTTGGTCATTTGACCATGTACGGCATCTGTGTCATACTATTGCTATACTGCTTTTAATCCATTATTCCGCAACGCCGTACAAAAATCATGGGGACAAGGGGAAAAAATCGAGAGTTGCAATCCCCTCTCTTTCCCCACTCCAGGGGGTCATTTGACTAAGTACGGCTTCGGTTCCAAAACATTATCTAGCACTCAAAAGTACTATTAAAAACAATGCCGTCAAAAAATAATTGTTCTTTTAAATGTATACCAATAATCATCTTAATTTCATCAAATTCTTGATATAAAGAGCTGTAAGGTCATTTGACCCTGTACGGGAACTTTTTTTTTAACATGATATTGTAAAATTCAATTGTTGTATAGTATTGCCGTTCAAAAGAAACCGTTCTAAAAAAAGTTATAGAGAAATGCAAAACCAGAAATTTTGTTAAAGTTTAAACATCGTAGATTAATGAAATATAATAGTTTTCTACACTTTATCCGTTGTTTTAAATAGTATTAACATAGATAAATTAGGAAAAAACGATGCCGTACATTTTTGTGCAGACCACATCTTTTAGGCTGATGAAAGCGACGAAAGCTACAATTTTAAGGGTGCTTTATGGCCATTTGATACAGTACGGCATTAACATATTTTTACCCAACTACGGCAAAGCAAAAGGAGGGTTATGGTTGTTTACAGGTCATGTATGTATGTTCATCTATTCCCTCGTAACTTCTAAACTACTTATCAGAATTCGACAAATGACATATCATTCGTCGCGTCTGAATTGTTCACTGGATAACCAGCGACCAGCTAGCTAAAGGCTATATGGGGTTTCACAAAATCTAATGTGGCGCCCTCTAGCGGACAAAACATACAGAGTAAAAAAATAAAGTTAAGATAAATATGCAGTGTTTGGTATCATTTGAAAGCGCTTTACTTGTACATTTTGAATATGTATATATTACTAGCATTTGCTTGTCACTTTACCTGTATTCATGGACTGATTGCATATAATTCACATCTTTTCGTTCATAGCTTTTTTATTAGTTCATCAATTTAACGGAGTCCATTCCACCTGACTCCGACTTTCCAAGGTGATAATTAACCACCTCGAGCTTCTTAATATTAATGTATATTTATATTTTATTATAAAAATATAAAGCAAACATTTCGTTATATGGATTTTTTTCTTTTTCAGATTTTTCCCCTTTGAACCAACGAAAATGTACGGCACATGAAAAAATATTATCTATGCATAAAATACTTTAAAAATAAATTTATTTCGTGTTGTGTCAAATGACCCCCTGGAGTGGGGAAAGAGAGGGGATTACAACTCTCGATTTTTTCCCCTTGTCCCCATGATTTTTGTACGGCGTTGCGGAATAATGGATTAAAAGCAGTATAGCAATAGTATGACACAGATGCCGTACATGGTCAAATGACCAAATTTACCCCCGGTAACTCTCGGAAATTAAATAAAAATTCCGACTTGGTGGACCACCATTTTTGTACGGCACTGAGCGGTTTCTTATTATTTTTAATGGATCTATCGATGGTTAAGAATGCCGTACAAAAATATATGACCAAAATTTACCGAGTCTACCTGTACTTTTCAATTCTCATCTGCACTCAGTTGGACAGCTTACAAGTGACGGCATAGTGATGAATCTTATTATTTTTTGCTCTGCTATCGTTCTAGATATGTCCCCTGGTGGTTCATTTGACCCATATTTTTGTCCTATGCGGGCTTGTAGTCTATATGTAGTCCTAACATTTTTATGAAAAGATTGAAAAGTCTGTAGTTACTTTTTTTCTTTTTTTTAATAAAAATTGAACAACCGCTGATGAGGAGTTCTCTATTGGATTTTCCAATTTTTTTTAGCTATAATCATGGACGAATAATATATTGGTCTATGCTATAATATAGAAGCGTTATAGAAGTATAGATATAACATTTTTACGATGAGACATTGTTAGTCCAGTTTTATAAGGACAAAAAGTAGATGAAGTTACTGAAATAAAAAAAACACAATTTTGAAAATAACTTTATTTAGCTCTTAAAAATACAAAAGTTTACTACTTGGATAGTAATAGTAATTTACATAAGTATTTAATACCTAGTTTTCGCTTTATTAGCGACATATCAATATAAAGGAAATAGTCTAATTATAATAATCAACATAGTTTAATTATTTGACAAAGTGATCATTTCACAGTAGTGTCTCAAGACTATATTGTAACAATTTCTGCTTTTGATAAATTTTAAAAAATTACAACCTTTTGATATTTAGTTTTATAGGATTCAAATGCTTTACGAATGAGAATTTTCTAAAGAATAGAATAATTCGATCACGAGGCGGGATTCTATTCTTTAAAAATTTCTCAATTAGAACTTTTTTTAACAAAGTTAAAACACCACAACTTATAAGCAAAGCAAATTCTTACAATATAGAAATAGGACAATAATATTTTTCTTATATTTATAATTAATAGTATGTATTTATCTTGCTGACGTCACAATCAAACACGTGCCTTTTTAATTTAGGCAAATAGTATGCGTTTTAATTCGAAGCACCGTCGATACACTGTCATATAATCATAAGCGAACACAAATCAACAGTTTATACATTTATTTTTATATATTATTAACTATTTGCCGCCACCTTTGATGGAGGCCCATCCTCATTGTTACCATGTTTCCTTTTCCTGCCTTTACCCTTGAAATTTTTACCCCTATTATTACCCTTATTATTCTTAAAGTTTTTCATATTTTTGCGTCTTTTACTCATTTCTTCTACAGTCTTTTCTAAGTATGCAGTTTCTTCATCCCCTTCTAAAAGCTTGAACACAAGTTCAGAATCATCAATTTTAACTTTTCCGTCGGTTAATTTTCCCGCCAACTCTTTTCCCGCGTTTTCTTTTGTCAAACGCACCCAGCCTTGTGTGTCGCCAGACTTGAAATCTATGTAGGCGACTTCGGCACCTGGAAATTTATACAGATTATTATGAAAATTAAAGTACATAGATTATAAATATTGTAATACAAATAGCTGTAAGGAATCTATGTATGTAAAAAATAAATAAATAAAATAAATAAATAGTTAAGTCATTATAAAAATACTAGCGGTTCGCCCCTGCGTCGCCCGTGATACCTACATGTTTATGTTTTTTTTTCATTAAAACTATCCTATCTCTCAAGTTGGATCGAACTGCACATGGTGTGCGAATTTTATTATAATCGGTTAAGTGGTTTAGGAGTCCATTGAGGACAAACATTGTGACACGAGATTTACTTATATATATTAAGAAAGATATTGTAATTACTTATAGGCAAATTAGATATGTTTTCTGTTTATGTATCTAAAGTAGGGACAGTAAAACGTAATTATTTGTTTTTTTGTAGTAGGCAATTTCTTTATCAAATAATATAGACATAAAATAAATAATTCTGGTGTTTCATAAATAACAAGACATACTTTTGCAACATAACATACTTTAGAGCATGGACGAATAAATATATAGGACTGATGAACGTCATACTAAAGATCGTACCCCGTAATTTCAGCTTATTGCTAGATGGCGCTCTGATTTGAGCTTATTATTTAATTTGCAGTTTTAAAAGCGCCACCTAGTGACCAATTTTAGAACTAAGGAAACAGCAAACTATCGATTTTCAATTATTACATCTAGAGGGCGTTGTTTTAAAAACTCCGGTGTTTTTGAATTATTATTTTAGTTTTTAGGGAGCATCTAAGGAAGTGAGTACCTACCTTTAATACGATTTCGACACCCGCTACAAACATTCGACATAGTGATCAGAGTAGTGTATATAATATAATTATATTATATATACATATTCTTTATTTTCTGTTAAAAAAAATTTCTATATCTTTTTTCTTCTTAAGTATTCCCTTGTAAACAGTATTATTTATATGACCATAAAATACGGGAAAAGAAAAAAAAATGTGGATGTACAGCGATGATTTGAACCAGCATCTATCGATTTTAAAGTACGAGACTCAACACAGCTACAGGCACTTATACGTCTTACATTGAAAGGAGATTGCCCAAGTGACTATGGCACTTGGTATCGCAATCAAACTTATTGTGTCAAGATGAAATATAGCTCAATTTAAAGCTTGATGTTAGTACTTTTAGAAACGATTAAAGTTTTTATGTAAATAAGTCGCAGTTCACGACAATAAAAATAAAACAATAGTTTTATTCAACGCTTCAAAAAAATACTTTATCGGGTTTATACTAACGATGAACGTTAAGTTTTACATTTATTACATAGGTAATATTTTAATTTACAAGACAAATGTGAAAAGTAAATCGTAATAAACATTATTTCAAAATAAATAACGTCGAACAATGCGTCGAACACATTCATTCAACTATGACATATGACGCAGGACGCTTGCAAGAGAGATAGATATATGTGTCAAAACAGAAACTTTTACTTTTATTTCTATTTATTCGGTATAATTACGACTTAATAGTGATAAATATGATCATTATAAATACAAATAGGAATTAACAATATCACGAACACGTGACACAACTAGTATTTTACCGATTCCATACGTGGTCATACATGTTTCAAAAGAATAACTTTTACTATTATTTCAATTTATCCGGTATAATTAAGACTTAATATTGATACATATTATGATCATTATAAATACAAATAGGAATTAACAATATCACGAATACGTGGCACAACTAAAATTTTACCGATACCACCCGTGGTCATTCTCCAAAAATTGTTCGAGTATTTCTTTGATAAATACAGTTCATAGCAACGCGGTGGTGGAGCATCATAGAGTAACTTATATAGGATTGTGGAGCATCTTAAGGAAGAGAGTACCTTTAATAAGATTTCGACACTCACTACAAACATTCGACATAGTGATCAGAGTAGTGTATATATAATATATAATATTATATATGTCCGTATTTATGCAAAATGGAACCACTCGACAAATTTCGTTTTTTGCTTTTATTGAAGAATACTCATCCAAAAGTGGTCTAAATTCTTATACAAACAAGAACCACATGATTTTTACGTTGGAAACAAGGTATACTAAAAGCAGAAAGGAACCACCAGCAACAACGAATAATACCATATTAAGCAAAACCGAACCACAGCACCACGGGACTGCTTTGTTCAAACAAATAAACGAAATTACTATCATGTCATTTTATACAAAACAGATCCACACCTACTTGGTACCATTATACATTACACATATTTCTATTAATAACAATTATTTTTAATACACAAAATGGAACCAGGTTTCTGTGGTATGGTTATGCGTAAAATAAATACATAATTTAATTGTAATTTTTTATTGCAAAATAAAACCACAAGCATTCGGTTCTATTATGCATAAATAAATATTGTAAAACATCCTGAAAGCCATCATCGCTATATGGAACCAAATGCTTTGACTTGTTACAATGCTTCTCATCTTTAAACAACGTATTTCATTACTTAAATACTTATGATCTAAGCTTAAATAGCTCAAAGTGCAAAACTCCAATTTTTAAAGAAAAACGTCGAACATCTGTCAATATAGGTGACATATTCAGCGAAGTAGTTCGAATACGTGACGGTCTAAGGTGACGGTGTTATTTTCCTCCGCAAAGTAAGTTCTATTGTTTTTGTTAATTACCTTTAAAATTAAATGTGAAAATGGTAAAAGCAATTGGTAAGAAAAGCATTGGAGACGAACACTGAAGATAATAATGAAGATACAACGGGTAAGTAGTTTTATTTAATGCATTTAAGTACTTATTGAATCTGAGATGCAGGTACGCTTTATCCACTTTTGATTCATTCCCGATTGTGGTGTGATTTTAAGAAGATATTTCATTAAGTAAGTGCAAGAGGAATCCTCTGTGGATTTACGTATTTTAACGACAATGTTGTTGTTCACGAAGGCGAGTCGAATTAAGAGTCATTTTGTTACGATTCATCTGTCATTGTGAGATGAAACTACTAAACCCTGTTTTAAAAATAACTGTCGATGATCTAGGTACCTACCTACTATTTTGGTAAAATACGTTTAGATTCAGATTCAGTAGGTACAGTACATTCAGCCACATCATTCAGTGCATATAATTATTTGTTTGATTTTAAAACTCGCGCGGCCACTGTTTTGACCGGAACAAGGCCCTAGCCTGCGAAATTCAAAATTTTAACAAGTTTATTTAATTTTTTGCTAGGGTTGCCACTGTTGCATATGATTTTTAGGGTTCCGTACCCAAAGGGTAAAACGAGACCCTATTACTAAGACTCCGCTGTCCGTCTGTCTGTCCCTCCGTCTAGTTAGACAGTTGAAATTTTCATATGATGTATTTCTGATGCCGCTGTAACAACAAATACCAAAAAACAGAATAAAATAAATATTTAAGAAGCTCCCATACAATAAACCGTGATTTTTTTGACGTTTTTATAGATAATGGTACAGAACTCTTCGTTGCGTGAGTCCGACTCGCACTTAGCCAGTTTTTTGTACATGGCGCATGTACATACAACATAGTCATAGACACGGCTTTATAAGAACTAATAATATTTTGCTGTCGCCATATACTTACGTATAAAAGCCACGTGGCTTTGTTTTGATTTAAAGCTTTTTTTCTTTTTATTACAGAAGCTATAACGAAGAACCTTATACGTCGGTGCCTCTGGAGAAGCTTTCTTCACCTTCTAGCGATATTCAGGCCATATTACATCTCATTCCACAAGATGCACAGAGTTTTTATAACGGTCTCATTAGTGATGATGCAATAGAAGACCACATAGATGGACTAGACACGGTGGATTTCGAAATGCAATTTGATGATAACGTCGAATAAACGTCCTATATAAGTATTATTTTATATATTTATTTAATTAAAGCTTTATTACGATATTATAAATACATAGTTTCATTTATATCATTAAATCCCTGGGTTGTGGTTCCTTTTTGTATAAGACAAAACCTATCAATTGATAAATGTTAAAAGGAACCACATGCACATTTTCTTAATTATCTAGAAAGTTTAAGAGTATTCAGAGCAAATTTATATACACATACTTAAATAAGTAATTTATCAATGAATTTAAATAAAATAAATTTTAATTTTACTTCATCTAACAGAGCTGCAAATGTTTTTGTAAATCCTTTAATATCTCAGAAGTGCGTTTTTGCTGGGTGGTTCCTTTTTGCTTAAATACGGACATATATTCTTTATTTTCTGTTAAAAAAAATGTCTATATCTTTTTTCTTCTTAATTATTCCCTTGTAAACAGTATTATTTATATGACTATAAAATACGGAAAAAGAAAAAAAATGTGGATGTACGGCAATGATTTGAACCAGCATCTATCGGTTTTTAAGTACGAGACTCATCAATACAGCTACGGGCACCTATACATCTTACGTTGAAATTTATGCTCTAATTGTTCGAGTAATTCTTTGACAAAAACAGTTCATAGCAACGTGGTCCATGGTCTTAGATCATTAAGTAATGGATGGAGTACGCTGGCAAATGTTCTAACTAAACTTTCTGCTGATTTTGGTGCGGGGAAGGTAACTCACACTATTGAAACACAATCACACATTCACAAAAATAATTTGTGTCACGAAAGTCGTAAAAATTTATGACCTTTTAAGCGACGAGTTTTTAAATTCAACTCTATCCTTAAGTTCATAAAGATTAAATTTGTATTTCATTCCAAGTTGTCTCGTGGGGAGTGCGGTTCAATATCGCGTTCTAAATTCAACTTTATAACTTAGATCATAAAGATTAAATTTGTATTTCTTTAATGCCTCAGCCCCCGGAATCACAGACACAATAGAAAATCTATTGTGTCATGGGCCGTGGTCCGATCGGGCCGCTCGGTGGTCAAGGGGCTAAAAGATAGACTCGTAACTCGTAAGGAATGCGGTTCATTATCGCGTTTTAAATTCAACTTTATCTCTTAGTTCATAAAGATTAAATTTGTATATTTTCTTTCCATGATAGTCTCATAGGGCATTGGGGCCGCATCAATGATCGAGTAAACGACTCGATTATTTGTCTTGATCATATCGCTAAACGATACATCGACGATTATTAGAAATTGCATTTAATTAGAAATGTACGTTAAAAAAATATACACAAATGAAAATATTCCATCTTTTTTAATATTCGACATGTTTGAATTGCTTCTGCAAGGCTTGACAGTGCAAAACGGCATTTTTAGCGGAGCACTCGCAGACGTCCTTTCGATGTTTTAGCCTAGGAAAACGCAGAGACGCCATCTTGAATTGTTTTACCCCACCAATCTATTCAACAACCCATAAAAAAGAGCATCTCAGGCAAGGTAATTTTTAACCCGTGACGCGTCCGGCGCACAGCCGGCACCGATCCCGATAGTGTCAAGGGAGTTCACGAAATCTAGCTTTTTTTATGACTACCGAGTTTGAAAATTTTATTTACCCTATTGTTCTATAATTATATGCCATGTATTATATATTTTTGGAAAGAGGAAGAAACTAGTTATAGCATAAAAATGTAATCATGACGATATATTTTTTCTATAAAATTATAAAAAATTGATTTTCTTTTGTTTTAATTTTAATTGCTTACATACTAACACTTACATGATAATGCTGAGTCATCAAATGATCATATTCACGTTTTCATATCACTACACGATTGCCAAATACATTCACTTATATTTTCACACATTTAACACAACGTATTTCACTATGAATAATAACAAATCTCCATTATTCACAAACAAGAAAAAAAGCGCCATTTTGCGTCTTCCGCACTGAAAAGTTGAGACACTTTTTCACTGAGTATTCTTCAAATATCCCTAAAACCAATATCATAAACGTATTCTACGTAAAATTTCCAGTAATATACGTCTCAATTATCACTCATCTAATTATTCCTCTCGGCATAATTCACAATCCAAATATTCGTTGAACAAGACAAATGTCACAAACTATGGCCGATGACGCAACTCAATCAATGATTCACTTTTTTTTTTATTTTGTGGTTTTGGTCTCTATTGCCTGTCTCGGAGTCGTGTCGATTCGAATTATAAATGTTTAAGGCATAGAGAAATATTTTTTATACTGGAAACATTCACTTGTAAGTCTCTACTGATGACCTTCAATGTCACGGGCCGCGTTACGCACAGGCGTTTGTGCGCAGAACGCTACAGTCCATTTTGAGTTACGCACACCCACTGTGCGTAGGACGCGTCACGGGTTAAAACATAATTTTATATCTTCTTCTTCTTATATATAAAAATGAATCGCAAATTGTGTTGGTAAGCGCATAACTCGAGAACGGCTGAACCGATTTCGATAATTCTTTTTTTATTATATTCCTTGGAGTACGAGGATGGTTTTTATGTAGAGAAAAAATAAATATTATGTACCACGGGCGAAGCCGGGGCGGACCGCTAGTTACAAATAATTATTGGAATATGAAACTTATACAGTTTACTCTTATAAAGTATCAAATATTTCAAATCACGAAAACGACAGTGCACGCACATTAATCTTTTTTTAATTCGTTTTGTTTTTGGGACGAGGAGCGATACACCCGTCCTTCCAAGAGCGCTTCTCTATATTCTACTATATTACTTGCTCTGTGGCGCTTCTGAGCGCGGTCTGACGACCCGCGACTCGCGAGAGCAAAATGTATGAAGAAATCGACAAGTATTTTTAATTTAGCTAGTAATTGAAATAAAATTTTGATTTAGATACAAAAAAATTATCAGAATCTATAAAAGACTATATATCCCTCAATAATTTATAGGAAGATAGATTAGGCTTTTAATTTTCTTAAAATTGTACCGTTTTAGACCCCATTTTTTTGCATTTTATGCGATCATTGTGCTGGGAAAATCGTATTTCAGCGACAATTTTGTATGACGTCGTACAATTTTTATAAGATGATCGTAGAACTGAATATATTATTATCTTTAATTTAAGATATTACTTTGTTCTCATGCTTTGAGTTAAAATTGTACCGTAAAATAGCGTTTTTTGTTAAAAATCTGTAATAGCACCCTTATTGTGGTGCTTTTTTTTGCTGACACATACACACACACGCACACTCTCTCTCACACACACACACACACACACATACACACACACATACGCTTATCCACCTGTCCAATAGGCATGACGACAGTATCCATAAATGTTCGAATTAGTGTTTCTAAGGGAATATGTATAATATATAAATTAAAAATAGTGACTTAGAAATATTAAAAACATTAAGATTAATGAGATTATCAATAAAATAAAACATTGAAATTCTGCAGTCGGCCATTTTGACTAAAACACGCGTGACGTCACGTCTACGTAAACAACTCACAACAACTTCGCGGCAGGTATATTTTGTTGTTATGAATATGCTGAGAATACGCATTTTTATTTATTTTCTATTTTTTTACGTATGCTTTATCGACTTAGATCAGAAATATAATTGCGAATTCACGAATATGTGGTTCGGGTTTCTCTGCGTCAAATTTATACAATCATTTCATATTATTTTCTCACTTTAAACAATTACTAACACTTTTTTTGGGTATTATTTTTATGTAGATTCACATTGCAATACTGCACACCACTTATAAACTTTGAAATTAGATTCTATAACACTTTATAATTAAATATTTGTTTAATTTTACTTCGCTATGCATACAGATAATTACGTATTTACGTAAGAGTGACGTCACGCCTACGCCATGACACCTGTGAGCTGTTTTAGCACAGTTAATAAATATTTTTTGAAAAATGGCTTTTATCTTCGTTAAATTTAAGTATATTAGCGAAATATAGGGTTTTTCTTGTTTAATAAACGTATACACACATTATGGAAGAGGTTTTGAAAATCTTTCGTCATGCCTATTCATGTATCGTCATCACTACATAGTATAAAACAAAGTCGCATTCTCTGTCCCTATTTCCCTATGTCCCTATGTCCCTTTGTACGCTTAAATCTTTGAAACTACACAACGGATTTTGATGCGGTTTTTTTTAATAGATAGAGTGATTCAAGAGGAAGGTTTATATGTATAATAACATCCATTAAATCGTGGAGAAGTACTGTTATTTTTGAGGTTTCTAATGTGATGTCGTAAATAATTACATTTTTTCCGCTTACATTGCAAACGCAGGCTGAACCCTACGAGTTTTATCAAAATAATGTACTAAGTATTGTACACATTGAAAAGGTCTACAGAAAAGTCCGCGATGGCATATGTCTATCTCTTATGGATTACCCACAATAACTTTTTTTTGTCATTTACTTTTTACGTCAAATAATGGCTAATTTTCGAAGCGATTTAAACCAATACAGCATTAATCCATAACCAATTAAATACCTTGAATACATTGTTCATTTAATATAGATCTATATGGCCCTTTACACCGTATGATTTAAGTGAATATTTTCGAAGATATTGCAGATTTAAAAATTGCGGGACGTACCGTTTGCAGCGGTACCGGCCGGCCGGGCCGCTATGTTTTTATATACAACGTTTAAAGTTTTTCTGTAGTGTATTTAGTATCAGCATTGCACCCGTGCGAAGCCGGGGCGGGTCGCTAGTATATTATATATATATTATATTTATAATTAACTAGTAATTTTTATTCTTTAATTGTTATTAATCTGTAACTAGAATATTCTGTTTACGTATTTTATAATACTTGTATGAACTCATAAGGGAAGGCACTGTTTTCTGAGACACAGGTATTAACCTAGTTCAGAAGGCAGAGCAAAATTGTGAACTAAGTATGTAAAATTTGCTAATAAATATTATTTTTTTTTTTTTTTTTTGTAATGAATTTACTACGCTACTGTATTTTCTTTGTTTTAGACTTTAGTTCAATACTTAATTAAACACCCATACAATTTTGTCACGAGTCGCCTCTGGTCAAACTAACCGTTATTAGTGTTACGTTTACTCAAAATACAAAAATGAAGAAAGTATTATTTTACGCTTATTAAATCTTTAAAACTAAAACAAAATGATGTGGAGGTAGGGAGGTGGATTTCCTCAATCGAAAAAGGGAGAGCCTAGTCTACTCGACCGGCCGGCCGTAAAGGCCCCGATTATTGATGGCGGAAAGTTGTATATATGCTCTGTAGCGAAAACATTTCGCTTGCGCGATTCAGAGCAAAAAATTACATTTAAATAAAAATATTTTTTTGCGTATTATATTTTATTATATTTTACATATTATATTTTACGTTATAGTTTACGTTTTTTGCGTATTATATTTTACGTCAAGATACTATTTGGCACATTGATTTTTTTAGTAGCGACATCTCTTAGCTTCATTAAACCGACTTAATGCTCTAAGGCGACATCTATTTCTTAAACGTATAAAAAAGCTTATAAAAATGCCAAATGCTACTGTGAGTGACATCTATCGACAAAATTGGGAACTGAGAAATGAGTTACGTTTTTTACTATGGCGATTGTAAGTCTTCTTGAATATATTAGTCTATGCTTTAGAGTAAGTTCAAAAAATAATGACAATAAAAATATTTGATTGATATATCAATGTTATGTTTCTTATAATAATATTAAGTAGAGTAATATGTATTTGCTTTAATACATTACCTAATTCGGTTAGAGCATCCTTGATCTTTTCTCTGGTGAGCGTCTCGTTGCCCTCATTGAAGAACAGCACTGTACCGGTTGGTAACTTGAATGTGTCTTTTTCTTCATTACCCTGTAAATTTACATTATTATTTATGTTTCAAAACCATTGAAATTTAGCAACAAAATGTTTTGTTACTGTAAGTTAAATGTAAGTAAATCTATACAAATTGTCGATCAGGCTATTGTGTGTGTGTATGGAACCTAAAATAATATTTTTTACAGTTTTTGTCTAATTTCTGGCACGGCTGGACCGATTTTTACGCGACTTTCACTGACAAAGGTGATGTAATAATGAGTAACTTAGACTACTTTTATAATTCCACTAGCATCCGCCCACGACTTTGTACGTGCATCTCCGTTTTTCCCCGTTCCCGCAAGAATTTCGGGAAATCCTTTCTTAGTGGATGCCTACGTCCAAACATCTACCTGCATGCCAAATTTCAGCCCGATACGTCAAGTGGTTTGGGCTGTGCGTTGATAGATCACTATATCAGTCACCTTTGAGTTTTATATATATAATATATATATACTAGCTTTCCACCCACGGCTACGCCCGCGCAGTCAAAGAAAAACCCGCATAGTTCCCGTTCCCGTGGGATTTCCGGGATTGCGTCATTTTCCCGGGATAAAAAGTAGCCTCCTCCTTTCTCGGGTATCAAAATATCTCCATACCAAATTTCATGCAAATTGGTTCAATAGTTAAGGCGTGATTGAGTAACAGACAGACAGACAGAGTTACTTTCGCATTTATAATATTAGTATGGATAGATTCAGGACAAAGTGGATTTTATATAAACTTACCTCTTTTTGCTGGCCTCTCTTCTGTTTCTTCTCTTTAAGCGCTGCATATTCTTCTTGTTTCTGCTGTAGGTAGTTATCTTGCCACAAGAGCAGTAATTCTGTGTCCTTGTACTTTAGGCCTTTGGTCTCCACGAATTTTGTCGCCTGAAATTGAAGAACAATATTGTTATGAGTGATATTCACGACTATATATTTTACTAGCTTTCCGCCCGCGGCTTCGCCCGCGTTTTTTAACGAAAAACCCGCATAGTTCCCGTTCCCGTGGGAAATCCGGGATAAAACCTATCCTATGTGTTAATCCAAGTTACCCTCTATATGTGTACTTAATTTCATTGTAATCGGTTCAGTAGTTTTTACGTGAAAGAGTAAGAAACATCCATACATCCATACTTACAAACTTTCGCCTTTATAATAGTAGTAGGATTTATTTAAGAGTTATAAATATGCATAATGCATATGTTGCAGCCACCTATTTAAATGAGCCGTTGCTTTAGCCTGGATGCTTTATTAATCGGCGACGTTTAATTACCTGCCTGAGTATCCTTAATAGTTAAAATACATGTATGTAAAACTGCAGAGCATAATATTCTTAATCGATGTTATAAATTTGATAGTTTGTCAGTATGGATATAATATGTTATGCATAACTAAAATACTGAAAGTATTATGTTGATACCTGGCAGTGATGTAACTAGTGGGCTATGAATAACACAATCTCTACAATATTTTTTCTTAAATCATTATAATTAATAATATATTTTTTTTATTCTTTAATCTCATTTCTTTCTCATGTGATGACTATAAAAATAAATATCAAACGATCAATTAACCACACCTGTTCCCTAGTCTTGAACGTAGCAAACACCGATCCCTTGAACATCTTTTTCTTGCTCTGCTTATCGAGGTAGCGTCTCATGATAACATTTTCCACAAGCTCATGTTGTTTAAAGAACTGCAGGATATCATCGAGCGTGGAATCTTTGGGAAAACCCTTAGCGTAAACTGTACGTGCTGTGAGTTCCTTGCGTCTTTCTTCGTTCATCTCTGGGAGCGGCATTTCTGGGTTTCGCCGCACTTTCTTGTTGTCTTCTGACACCTAGGGAATGTTTAGATGTGCTATTAAAAAAATGTGGTTTTATGAAACCACGGTAAAAGTGAAACTTTCCGAACACTGCTTTATACCTACTCTGCAGCCGACCGTCACGCGACATGCGCTACATAGACCAAAAAGTTTGAGACGATGTAATAAAAGTTTCACTTTAATAAACGTGATTTTATCTTCGTTCTTTTTCTATCCTTTTAAAAAAAACTAGCATATGTTTAGATAATATATTATGTCTATTAAATGCTTTTGACATTTTCTTTGTTTTTTTTTATATAACTTAGTATTTCTCGATTTTCATTAATTATTGATGATGAGCATATAGGCAAGCAATTCTCATCTCATTTTTAATTTGCAATTTGCTGAATTCTTACTCAAACAAATTTTCAAGTGGAATGGCAAAAAGTTGCAGGTTCGAATCCTGCCTTGTGAACATTTTTTTTTAAATTCTTTAACTTTCTTACACCAACAAATACTACAATCATCATACATAAGCTTTAATATTTATTTAAGTGACTTTTATATAGTAGGTGGATATTTTTATATGAGCGGCAGTTGCTTGAAATAAATAAATACAACAAACTCACCTCTAACAAGCCAGTTGGTGACTTATTAATAGCGTTAACAATGACTTCATGGTCTGTCGTTAGCTTTGAGAGTCGGTTGAACTTCAGCATGACGTCTAAAGGCACCCAACCATCGTCAAGACTCACTTGTTCTTTGAGAAACTTGTCTCTTGGGAGGTTTACGTCACCTGAAATTGTAAAATTAAATTTATATTGTAGGACATAAATTGATGTTACATATTGTTCAAAATAAAGATTTTTTTTTTATAGTAAATTAAGTTAATAATGATGATATTTTTTAAATATTTTGTATGAAACATTTAGTTTACAGAAAGAGAAAATCATAATTATAATACTATGTTCATTTTCAGTTTTGAGGATGAAATATATGTGTTACGTTAGAACTATAGTATTGGAATAATAAAAAGTTTTAGTTTCACATGAATACTGCTTGTGTGACTGTGCTGTGAGCTAGTTGACTCATCTTTGAAATAGTATGTTTAAATCATATGTATGTGAATAATGTGAGGTGTCATATGTATCCTTGTAAACTATATATGACACGTGTATAAACAAATTGAACTAACCAAAGTAGTACTCCATTTGGCGGATGATATTATTTTCCAAATCCGACGGTGTCTCGCTGTTCCCGTTTTCATTGTTCTCTTGTCCATTACTCTCAGTTGAAATTTCTTTTTCCTCAGTCATTTTTGGGGCTGAAAACTAATGTGAATGAAAAATTTATGACATGTTCGTCGTAGCGGCACGTCGCTAATCGCTTATTATATTTTACATTGATATGATACTTACTTCTTCCTTTCCAATTGAATAATCTGAATATATTTACGTTGATTCTGCAATACCCGCACTTACAATATTATGTATTGCAAGTATTTTTAATTTAAAATATAAAACCACATGGGATATATGCAAACGACAAACCACGCGATTTTGAGGAACGTGCGGGCGGCGCGGTACAATAAATGTCATCTGTCAAAATTAAATTTTGACGCAAGTACGACAAAAATGCCATTTAAAAAAATATTTGTCTTTATTACGTAGATTTTAGATAAATTGAAGTAATTCTAAGGATGTTTTATGGCTATTAAATGCTTATATATAAATACCACATCCGTGGATCTAAGGATTTTGATGGCAGTTTTTTAAGGATTAAAAAATTTAAATAATCTTTTAGACTAGCAATACCATATTGACAATCTGGCATCTATGGTTATCTACGATGGTTAAAAATAGAAAAAAAAATCTGGCATCTGCTGTCAGTGCTGTCATTTTTGTTTTGACATTTGATTAGCATGTTTACAATTTGAGGTTATGTGGATGAAAAATGAAAATAAAGCAATAAAATAGTTTTTAAAATGGGGGTAAGGGGTTTAACCACGTATATTAACTACAATTCAAATAGTTTTTTGCATGACCACAACCTGCACGATACCAATTTAGTCATTGATGGTCATAGTCTATGTGCTCAGATTTACAGATCGACCAATTCTTTTTCTGCTTTCGGTGGAGATTATGATCGAATAGCTTCATATGTAAAAGCCTTCTTCAAAAGTTTGAAAAAGTGCAACGTGACTCCATACGTTATCTTTGATGGCAGTTACGAAACAAGAAAATTAAGGACTGCTTATAGCAGACTTAGATCGAAACTAAAGGGGGCATCCCGCTTGGATCCAGTTACGCAAGGAAGTATTCAAATATTCCCACTCCTACTGAGAGATGTTTTCAAAGAAGTTTTAGATGAAATGAATGTTTTGTACACAGTATGTGAATTTGAGGCAGATGGTGAAATTTCAGCATTAGCGAGATGCCTTGATTGCCCTGTGCTCAGTTATGACTCAGATTTCTTTATTTACAATGTTCAATATATTCCATTTAATACAATAGATATCAAACCGATACCTATAGAAGAAGGTGATAAAAAAATTTATGCGCTAGAATGCAAAATTTACAAAGTTGAGTTCTTAACTAAGCATTTTGGTGGCCTGGATATAGAATTACTACCATTACTGGCAACATTATTAGGAAATGACTATGTTAAAAAGAAAGTGTTTCGTAAATTCTTTTCCCAGATGAAAATGCCAAAAGGCAAAAAGAGACACAATGATCAACAGAGGTGCATACATGGCCTTTTCTTGTGGCTCCAGAGTGAAACCTTAGACTCGGCTATAACTAAAATCATAGGCAGACTTAAGAAATATGAAAAAAAGAAAGTACTAAATTTAATAAATGAAAGCATAAATGGTTATTATAAAAAAGAATGCAGATCACTTAAGTTTTTCAATTTATCATATGATAACAAAGCAGAAAATGAAAATGTAAGAGTAAAAGAAATTGAGGATTTAGAAGATTTTTCAACAGAAAATGAAAGAAATAGCACAAGTGATTCTTCAGATAGTGAAGATGACTCAAATGATGATGATGATGAATCCAATGATGATGATGAAGTAGTAGAAGAAAATTATCACCAGATGCCCATGTGGTTTGCAGATATTATACGGTTAAAACGTGTACCCCACTGCTTTATAAATCTCTACACTCATCACTTACATTTTTGCTCCCCGCAAGCAGAAAATTATACAGAAGACGACGCTCATCTTTGTATTTTACCTATACTTAGATATGCTTTCGATATTTTGACAGACTTTGCATTTGAAAACTTTATGTATGTTAGCAGAGACAGGGATTGCAACTATAAAAGAATGGTTATCGGTAATGAAATGTCTATTACAAGACCTCTTGATATACCCCTATCTGAACTAACTAAGGAACAATTACATGGATACTTTTATAAGTTTTTCAATGAGAAACTCCCGAAGTTAGATTTTGATGTTATTCAATTGTTGCCGTCTAATTTTCAACTTTTTGCATTATCAATTATTTGGTGGATTTCTAACTGTGAAGTGCATATAGGACAAGTGCATAGTTTGATCTTATGTTACACTTATCTAGAAGCTATTGACGAGAAATTGGGAAATGCTAGAGGACATTTCCATTTTAATAATAAGTTTTCGAAAAAGTTGCTAGAATTAAAAAAGAAACCAATTAACAATGCTGAAGATATAGAAATGCTGAATAAGAATAAAGTTCAGTACGACGACTGCATACTTGCAGCCAGTGTGCTCTTAAAATATTTTGATTTGGATGACAGTATACGGAAAAAACCCAAGAGCTACGATTCGAACAGAATACACGCGTTCGCGCAGTTTCAGTGTTGCCTGCAAAAAATAAATTCTTTAAATATTCTTTGTGGTTGCCCTTTTGAGAGTACTGTGTATTCTAAGTGCTATAATGGGATCTTTGTTTATAATGTCTCAATGAGACTTGAGAATGAAACAGACCCCATTTCATTTATTCACAGTCATTTAAATGGTGCAGTAAGTGTAGTTAGTTTTTATAAAAGTTTATTTTCAATTTTAAACAGATTATTTACAAGTATGGAATTAACTTTCAAACAGTTTATTCAAGGTACTAAAAAAAGACGCAGGAGAAAAAAGAATGCTGTGGATGAAGAAATTGCGTTCTTAATTAAAGGTTTTGAATCAGAGGTGATAATATAATTTTTGAATAAAATATTTTTATATATTTTGGACACGGTTTTTAAATTATTTTCCCTTTCCCGATTTTTTTTAAATTGAAAAAAAATAAAGATAAATTAGTGCTAGTTGACAAGCATCTTATCGGTGAATACCTGTTATCTACTTATCACAGGATATATCAGTCAGTAAGTGCTTGAATTGCAAAACATTTTGTTAGTGTATATTTTTAATAGAAAATAAAAAGTCAAAATGGCTGACGAAAGTGTAGCTGATGCTGGCGGTTTCGGTTTAAATGCTGAAAATTCAAGGTTCGGTATTTATTTATTTTTTACTTTATTGTAAAAAATATCCTTTTTAATGCAATTTAAATTATTAGTTACTTACTCTTGCTTAGTTAATATGTTTTAGAAAAAAAACTTTCGAGTCGATACATAGCTAAATGTACCATATTTTTAAGATAGGTATGCAACTATGTACCTTACGACTGAAATGTGTAAATTTTAAATATTTAATTAATTATTCTTTACACTTTATTATGCTCATTGTATGTTTCCAATAACATATTATTTGAGTAAGCTGACAAATATTGATACCAGGACAATTTAAGGTACCCGATTAGGTAGTTATTTCAGGTATCCTACGTTCTCAACGACCTATTGAATAAACAAAAAAATTATAATTTAACCATTTCAGAGGAAGAGTAAATAGGATTGAGTTTACAAGTATTTTAATTTCTAATGATATTCTTTTTAGATAAATTAAAATAGTTTTTTTTTTAATTTTTGGAAAAATATTGCATTTTTCCAGCCATATCGATGAGATAAGACGGACGGCACCGATATTTAATCCTAACGATCGGTACTATGATATGAGTGGAGAGAAATATTTGTACATTTTCAATCATTACATGTACAAGAAAACACGATATTTTAAGTAAGTAACTAAGTAACTATAAGTATCTAACTAAATAAAAAAATAAAAAAAAATCTTGTAAAAAATAAATAACAGAATTAGTAACTGGTTCTCTTGAATAAAGTCTTTCTTTGTATTATTTTAATTATTTAATCGACTTGACTCGCGCTTATTCCGCGAAAGAAGATGATATTATAATTGAGAGTTAAACACGAGTTAAATATCAATATAATTTTCGATTTGTAATATGTATTATAATCTGTAGTTTATTTTAGTAATTCACGTCCCAGCACACGAGAAGGAACACAAAAGGATGTAAGTAGGCTTACGGAGGTATTCCAAAACCTAGGATTTCTAGTAACGACCTACAATGACAAGGAACACGCGGAAATTATGGAAAAAGTTGCGGACAGTAACGTAACGGCACCAGTCTTGTACAGATTAAGGAAAAAATTGAAGTTTTTTACAAATTTCTCGTAGGTTTTTTAACTTTATTGGATATTGTTTAGTTATACCTTTAGTTCTATGTTAGTTTAACGTAACCAATGTTAGAAAAAAGATTACAATGCATAAATAATGAAGTTATTTATAAATTAAAAAACCACTTTTTTGCACCAGTGTTGGACAGTGAAAAATCTAATGATGGACACCCAGTTTTGGACAACATCCAGTTATGAACACCCATTTATGGACTGTACCTAATGTCGTTTCTCCAGTTATTTACACTTGGAGAAGACTTATAGTTATCAATAGAATCTTGAAAATGATGATTGGAATACAATAAATCGGGGATGTATTTATAAAAAATAGTACTTATTAATTATTTTGCATACTTATAATATTTAAAACAGTCTTAATTTCCATTTTCTAGGCAAAAATTGGACAAATGCATCGTTAAATACGAGTTATGTCCGTTAAGAAACACCAATATGGTTTTTTTTCTCAATAAGTCAGGGATGAAAAATATAACTAAAAAAAGTACTGCCATTCCATCCATTTTGGGACTTCTTCTTCTTCGTCATATCACTCTAGGGGGGTAGATGTTACCCGCTTCACGATGTTACGCCATATCTCTCTGTTTTCTGGCATTCCGCTACACTCGTGAAGTGAATCGCCAATCTGAATCCGCCAGCAGCCTTAATCTGATCGGTCCATCGATATGGATTACAAATTGTAGCACGAGGCAAAAAGCTTTTTTTAAACTGTTGTCAAGATGGTGTGGATGAAATTTAAGCGTGTGTGCTATATGGTGGTGGAATTTAGCAGCAGACAACGATCCAAACAGTTCATCAGAGAATTCTCTATGATAGATGCGTTACAATACGCATAAGTATGCGACTTCTCTACGCAGTGATAGAGAATGAAGCCGAGAAAGAGTCGCACAGCACATAATGACCCATTGTTCTAAAATATATTCTTCATGTTTAGATAGATATTATGTTGTTGGACCCATTAGTGTAATTTTAACAAAAAATATCACTGTCCATTATAGGAACCAAAGCAAATCCAGTCATGGACAATTGTTGTACAATATTGGAACCCTTTGTTTGAAATGGTCGTGATAGGTATATTATTAATCAGAAAGAAAAGACAATACAGAAAAGCGCATGTAATTAATACCTTTAAAAAAAGTTTATTTTCGACATATGTCCATAAATGGATATATTCATAGAATTAAATCCAGTTATGGACACTGATGAATTTTATTTAAACAACATAACCTATCATGATACTAAATCGTGTAATATTTCGTACACTTAACTACTATAAATAAAAGTAATATCAAATTTTGCTGAAATTTATACAAAAATTCTTTTGAACAAAATTGTGTCCTCACTTCCTTAAGGATTTTCTTAGTAAAAACGGATTTCTTCGAAACGAGTCGCAGCAACTAAACATAACGTTCTGCCATCTTCAAACATTTTGGCCGAATAAGATGAAATGTCGTATTTTGATAGCTTATGAACCAAACTTTTATTTTAAGTATTGCCAAATTATATAACGTTAATTTTGGTCTTAATATTTAAATTTAATATTTATTTTGTCCATTACTGGATGCTTGTCCACGACTGGTGCCGTTACCTTAAGTTTTTTTAAAGCGAATAAAAAAAGAAAAAATATTTTTGTTTTATGCCTACAATTGTTTTAAAATCTCTCATTCATGTGTAGGTACAACGAACTATTCATTAATTTATTATCATTTGGTTAATGACTTAATAAAGCTGAAAATGAACATGAAAATCATATAAAAACAGTAAAACGTTAAAGATATAATATTGTAAAGGCGTAATAATTTTATAGTCCAAGAGTTAACTACAATTCACATAATTATTCCATCGAAAAATGTTTGGTAATATTTTATATTTTTTTTGTTCACTAAATTATGTGAGAATTATAGTTACTTAGGAGTAATTTTTTAAGTTTTTGGGTCACACGAGGTTCGTACCTAAGGTCAGATTACAATCTGGTAGTCTGGTAACTAGGTATATTTTTAGGGTCGACGTAAAATAAGTGGTAAGTAATAAGTATAGAATATTTTATTATTTATGTATCACATTTTAGAACCTAAGTTATAATGTGTTTTTTCTCGGTTATATTTTTACAACATTTTATCTGAATATTATATGTATATGTATAGTATAATAGTATAGCCTTCACAATAAAACGATTAAGATACGATTGATCACTAAATAAATAAGACTTAGGACTGGTTTAAAATGAAGGAAATCGTTACAGTCAGCAAAAAGGACCATAAACAAACATCATGTATTTTCTTCGCGTTCCTCACACATGGCGACTCTGGCGGGGAGTTGCATGCAGCTGACAGACCATACCTTCTGAAGGACGTACTGGTTTTGTTGGAGCATGGCCACGCTTCACTGGTTGCTAAGCCTAAAGTTTTATTCGTTCAGGTGGGTGGAAAGTGATCAAGATCAATAATTATTTAGAAAATTGGACTTGCTCTTTTGAAAATTATTGAAATTGCCCATTTAAATTATTAAGGGATGTTGATTTTGAATAATAGTGGTACGGTGGAAGGTTTCTTTTCGTTTATATTCATTCACTTTCTGAGCTAAACGTTAACTAAAAATTGTTTGTTGAATTTTAAACTTCGTGTTAAAGAAGTGTTCCTAAGTACGTAGGTATTATTGCTTTCAATTATGTACTTAAGGATATTTCAGGCATGTAGGGGCAATAAAGCAGATAGTGGAAGACGAGTAGAACTGGATAGCTCAGGCGTTTCGTACGTTGTGCCGACTCATTCGGATTTCTTAGTACTCTACTCGACCGTTGAAGGTAATTGAGGGTACTTTTTATAAATGAAGTTTTTTTATATCTGTATTTACCTGCATAATTTCTTCTTAGTTTCATGAGGTTAAAATATCTATATAAATCGTCGTATACTTTTATAAATCGTCTATTAGCTTTTATAAATCGTCTATTAGCTTCTGAGTAGTTTAAAAAAATGTTTATTATCTGTACCTAAGTACTATTTCTAGATACAGTAATATTTTTTATTTGTATTACAGTTTATTATTTGTTATTATAATTTTCGTTCAGTACTTAACTCACTATTTGTGCGTAACTATAAAAAAATAACATAGTTCGAATTGACATCTATAAATTTTTTTTTTTCAGATTACCTCAGTTACCGGGATATCAACGGGTCATTTATGATTCAAGACCTCTGCGATATAATAGTTTCTTACCACGAACAATGGGATCTGCTACATTTGGTAACAATGCTCCATAACAGAGTAGCGCACCATAGATCGACATATTCACCGAGGAGGCTGGAACACCATGATAAACGACAAATGCCAGAAACACGATACACTTTGACCAAACTTCTGAAGTTATAGAGTGGATAAAGTTAATAAAAAATAATTTGGAAAATCCAAAAGTGCACGCCTCATAATTTTTTTTTAATAAATATTTATTAATTATTATTTTTGTTTATTTAATAACAATTAAACCACATCGAATCAGACCCTGAAAAATGAAAGGGTTCTATTCCTGAGCATACTCAAGCGTAAGAGAAAAAAAAAGACTCGATTAGTAAAGTATTTCGGTCGCTATCGTGTTAACAAGAAAAAGGATCCGCACATACAGACACACGGACGTCCAAGACAGAACTTTTTTAAACTGTTTTTTAACTAGTTTAAATAACAAAAATGACATCAAAAATATCATGAACGTTAAAAATAGTGTTTTTTCTTAATATGTGTGTGTATGTATTATCTTACAAGTGCAATGTATGATACATAAAGACATTTTAAGTTTGAAAAATCAGATGTTTTGCGCGAAGTGACAGTAGTACCCACCTCAACGCTTCGCTTATGAGGCGTGCAATTGGCCTGAAAACTATTATAAATTCTGATTGTGTAAAATTCGCGCCAAATTGTGACATGTAGGACGCCATTTTGAATTTAGTGTGACGTAAAATAAGAAGAAAATTAAGCACTTAATCAATTTTAATGTTGGAAAATATTAATATTTAAACATTTGTAAATTCAAGAAAAAAAAAACTTAGGTACTTACTTGAAACGTACAAAGTTTTTATCGAACAATTTACTTTTTGCGACATAAATACTGTCGGATACAATTTTAATAAATGTATGGATAATAATGAATAAAAAATTTCAATATTTTTTTTTCGAAAATAGTTTTATAAATTTCCATTGGCTAACTTTTTGATAATTTATTACATCGCAAGTACCTATTGTTTTTTTAATAAATATGTAAATAACTACAAAATAATTTTTGAATAAAAAAAAGTTTTTATCATAACTAATCTCAGTCTGTTATTAATTAATGCTCTTAGGTTATTAACTTGTTATTAAATGTAATATTTCTTACTTCGATTTCTTACTTTCAGTCATTATTTATGTCATTAATGATAAAATAATAAACGATTAAGTTAAAAAAAAACCGTTTTATTCACATTAAAGTTATACTAACTACCTTATCTTTATAAGTTATAACATTATTTTCGTATTTTTGGTAAAAGTTATGGATTATGGATACCTACTGCTTTTTTGCAATGAGTAAAACAACACCTCTGTGGAAGAACAATAATTGAGGTACCTAGTGAAATTTAAAAAAATGTTTAAAAAAATTTATTAACACAAAATTACCCTAATTCCTTCTAGTCAAAATCTACGTACTTTTTACTTTACATGCTAGCTTTCTGTTTAGTGTCCAACCAAATACATTAAAGACATTACCTAAAATAAAACTTCCGAACATTATAACTAATCTCGTAGGCCAATTCACGTGAATGAGCACTGCATATGGCCATAGGCCAGTTTGGGCATAAACAATAAATATCCAAATTAAATACGAAATAATGTACACTTGCCCTATAAAAAGATTGATTGTCTTTGATGGATAGTCTATATTGGCTGTAAACATCTCTTTATTAATGAATACAGCAGTGATTGTATGCATTACATGGTTTAACCAAGGGGGATAAGCTCTTTCTACATGTTCAGGGTATATTAGGTCTTTCTGCACATGGTATATGCCCCAAAATGCTATTGACACGTAAATAGCTGAGGGATACGCTAAACCAAATATGATGTCCTTGATTTGTCTTATTGCTGGTGGTTTTCTGGGTGAAACTTCATTGGTGCCGATGACGTCATTGAGGAATGCTGTGGTCATGTACAGTGCTTGTAATATCTGAAATTAAGTAGTTTAGAATAAAATATTGCCACCGTAGACATATTTTATTGGACAGTAGTATTTTAATGGTTTAACGGGGATACGAGGTTTCACAATTGTTTTATGGGAATATTATGTATAATATCATATTTAAATATGACCGGACATTCTTGTGTGTGCATAGACCGTTACAAGTCCGTGATTAAATAGTGGTTAAGCAAGTTTTTTATAATTATTAAGATATGAGTGATCAGTGATTAAATGATGATTGATTTAAAAAAATAACCTCAAGATTAATCAGTGGCGGATTTATCAGCAGGCTGAGTAGGCTGGAGCCTAGGGCTGGCAAATTTTAAGGGGCGGCAAATTTAGTTCATAAATTTATTACTTCGGTTTACAAATAAAAAAAAAAAAATATACACACACATAATACGAATTTCGAAAATTGGAGAGAAATTAAAATATTTAACAAAAATCGAAATATTCTCACAGTGCTAATTAATAAATATTTCAACATCTTTGCATTAACAATGCCTAAACGCTTTAATAATTAATAATTATACATTAATGATTAGGTATGAACTTTTAGAATATCGCGATTCGATATAATAATCGAAATAAGAAATTTAGTAATTTTCACATATTATATTCTTCACTGGTAACTGCTATTATAGACTACAAGCCCGCATAGGACAAAAATATGGGTCAAATGAACCACCAGGGGACATATCTAGAACGATAGCAGATCAAAAAATAATAAGATTCATCACTATGCCGTCACTTGTAAGCTGTCCAACTGAGTGCAGATGAGAATTGAAAAGTACAGGTAGACTCGGTAAATTTTGCTCATATATTTTTGTACGGCATTCTTAACCATCGATAGATCCATTAAAAATAATAAGAAACCGCTCAGTGCCGTACAAAAATGGTGGTCCACCAAGTCGGAATTTTTATTTAATTTCCGAGAGTTACCGGGGGTAAATTTGGTCATTTGACCATGTACGGCATCTGTGTCATACTATTGCTATACTGCTTTTAATCCATTATTCCGCAACGCCGTACAAAAATCATGGGGACAAGGGGAAAAAATCGAGAGTTGTAATCCCCTCTCTTTCCCCACTCCAGGGGGTCATTTGACACAACACGAAATAAATTTATTTTTAAAGTATTTTATGCATAGATAATATTTTTTCATGTGCCGTACATTTTCGTTGGTTCAAAGGGGAAAAATCTGAAAAAGAAAAAAATCCATATAACGAAATGTTTGCTTTATATTTTTATAATAAAATATAAATATACATTAATATTAAGAAGCTCGAGGTGGTTAATTATCACCTTGGAAATTGACAGTCAGGTGGAATGGACTCCGTTAAATTGATGAACTAATAAAAAAGCTATGAACGAAAAGATGTGAATTATATGCAATCAGTCCATGAATACAGGTAAAGTCACAAGCAAATGCTAGTAATATATACATATTCAAAATGTACAAGTAAAGCGCTTTCAAATGATACCAAACACTGCATATTTATCTTAACTTTATTTTTTTACTCTGTATGTTTTGTCCGCTAGAGGGCGCCACATTAGATTTTGTGAAAACCCATATAGCCTTTAGCTAGCTAGTCGCTGGTTATCCAGTGAACAATTCAGACGCTTCTAATGATATGTCATTTGTCGAATTCTGATAAGTAGTTTAGAAGTTACGAGGGAATAGATGAACATACACACATGACCTGTAAACAACCATAACCCTCCTTTTGCTTTGCCGTAGTTGGGTAAAAATATGTTAATGCCGTACTGTATCAAATGGCCATAAAGCACCCTTAAAATTGTAGCTTTCGTCGCTTTCATCAGCCTAAAAGATGTGGTCTGCACAAAAATGTAAGGCATCGTTTTTTCCTAATTTATCTATGTTAATACTATTTAAAACAACGGATAAAGTGTAGAAAACTATTATATTTCATTAATCTACGATGTTTAAACTTTAACAAAATTTCTGGTTTTGCATTTCTCTATAACTTTTTTTAGAACGGTTTCTTTTGAACGGCAATACTATACAACAATTGAATTTTACAATATCATGTTAAAAAAAAAGTTCCCGTACAGGGTCAAATGACCTTACAGCTCTTTATATCAAGAATTCGATGAAATTAAGATGATTATTGGTATTACATTTAAAAGAACAATTATTTTTTGACGGCATTGCTTTTAATAGTACTTTTGAGTGCTAGATAATGTTTTGGAACCGAAGCCGTACTTAGTCAAATGACCCCCTGGAGTGGGGAAAGAGAGGGGATTGCAACTCTCGATTTTTTCCCCTTGTCCCCATGATTTTTGTACGGCGTTGCGGAATAATGGATTAAAAGCAGTATAGCAATAGTATGACACAGATGCCGTACATGGTCAAATGACCAAATTTACCCCCGGTAACTCTCGGAAATTAAATAAAAATTCCGACTTGGTGGACCACCATTTTTGTACGGCACTGAGCGGTTTCTTATTATTTTTAATGGATCTATCGATGGTTAA
Source organism: Colias eurytheme (assembly GCF_061535395.1). Taxonomy (NCBI): domain Eukaryota; kingdom Metazoa; phylum Arthropoda; class Insecta; order Lepidoptera; family Pieridae; genus Colias; species Colias eurytheme. Next base: position 11,412,406 of record NC_142981.1, on the reverse strand, counting down.
GAATGCCGTACAAAAATATATGACCAAAATTTACCGAGTCTACCTTTACTTTTCAATTCTCATCTGCACTCAGTTGGACAGCTTACAAGTGACGGCATAGTGGATATGTCCGTAGATATGTCCCCTGGTGGTTCATTTGACCCATATTTTTGTCCTATGCGGGCTTGTAGTCTATTATTTTTTCTCCGTGTGCCTAATAATTATGAGATCTACTTACCCAATTCAATCGATATAATATCGATGGTCTAATAAAATACTGACCAAAATTGACTAATTTTTATTAAATACTAGCGGTCCGCCCCGGCTTCGCCCGTGGTACATAATATTTACGTTTTCTCTACATAAGAACCATCCTCGTACTTCAAGGAATATAATAAAAAAAGAATTATCGAAATCGGTTCAGCCGTTCTCGAGTTATGCGCTTACCAACACATTTTTCGATTCATTTTTATATATAAGACTAGCGGTCCGCCCCGGCTTCGCCCGTGGTACATATTTACGTTTTCTCTATATAAAAACCATCCTCGCACTTCAAGGAATATAATAAAAAAAGAATTATCGAAATCGGTTCAGCCGTTCTCAAGTTATGCGCTTACCAACACATTTTGCGATTCATTTTTATATATAAAGATTAAACTAGTTCAATATCTTATAGAGATGATGTCTAAGAGATCATATCAAATAACTGATATTTGAACGACTGTGACTTGACAATAAAAAAAAATCCCTCCACAAAATATGAAGTGAAACAAGTGGGAAAAGTTGATGTAACGAGGATGATGGAACACAAATTATAAAGTTGAAATTGTATTGATAGAAAATTGATATGATTGTGGACTAAGATATCAAAATTTAGAGGCGGCAAAAATTGAATAGCCTACGGGCGGCAAATCTATAAATCCGCCACTGAGATTAATAATAATTTCGCACGAAAAAAAAATCACCCAGCAAAGACCGTCTTGCTTATATTTTTAGGTAGGTAATCATAAAACCAAATAAGCAATAATTTATTCGATTAGCGATTTATCGAAAATAAGAATAACGTACAGGTAGACATATAAACAGCTGGACATATTTTTAAATGCAGATTTTATTTATTATAAATAATAGTTTAAAGTTAATTTTTAATGTAGATGAGTAAATATTAACATGATTTTTAAAATGTTAAATAATAATAAATAAATATCTTGTACTTACCAGTGTCCAGATTGTTAATAGAAGAACTCGATTTTTAAAAGGATAACCATCTAATCCATCCATGTAATTAACTTCCACATATTTTTGATCGTACCACAAAGCATAGAAATATAAAATTCCCGCGAATAAATGTAAAATAGGGAGCGCCATTTTCTTTTCTGCCGAAAAGGCGCGAAGCATGCGCGCGCCCTCACTGACTATAATGAACATGAACCATTAATATTTAATACTAATACAACATAAATTTTAACGTTTAATTATATTTTTTACGTAAAACACGCAATGAGTTATCATTTAGATATTTTATTACATAGCTGTACTCTATAGTAACCACTTTTTGTTCCATTACATAATTATTAATAACTTAGGAATTTGTTTTGTCGTTTTTATTAAAATCAATTAATTACTTACCTACTTACAAATTTCAATAACAAAAAATATAATTTTTGCATAAATCTAAAACCTAAGATAGAAGAAGAAATAATTCTTTAAGCTTAGACTCTCTTCGCTATTTATTTATAAGATTTATTTTGTTCTATGTAAAATAACATAAATACTTTTCAAACATGTTTCAATCTTATTTAATTCGATCAAGAACAGTTTCGTCGGTACGTATATTTTACCTAAATCTAGGTACTTTTTATTGTACGAACGCGTCTATTTAATTATTTTTTAAATGAACATAAATTCATAAATATTTAATGAAGGTATACTTAGTACTTAAATACTCTTTACCGACGACCCCAAATTCTCACGGAATAAGTTTTTATAATGCATAAAATCCTCACGTATTTCTTTTTATTAATCATTAACTTGACCGTGATAATATTTTTAAGAGATATTATGTATTTCAAATGGAGAATTGTATTTTAAATTTCTGGTACAATTATATTTAATTTTTTTAGGTTACTTTTACTTACAGGGCACTCACCTACTCACCATGAAAATACGAAATGCTGATTATCCTTACTAATATTATAAATGCGAAAGTAACTCTGTCTGTCTGTCTGTTACTCAATCACGCCTTAACTACAGAACCAATTTGCATGAAATTCTGTATAGAGATATTTTGATATCCTAGAAAGGACATAGGCTACTTTTTATCCCGGGAAATAGGATAGGTTTTATCCCGGAAATCCCACGGGAACGGGAACTATACGGGTTTTCCTTTGACTGCGCGGGCGATATCTATATAAGTGTCGATGTAAATATGTGACTGAATATAATCGAAGTACGTAATTTAAAATTATTAAGGCTGTTTAAATAAAAAAAGTGCTATTAATCATTCTAACTTTATTAATTTATTGAAATTTAAGAGAAAAAATAGTTCAATATCCGCAAGGTTATTGAGAAATTTAATTTAATAAAATATTACTTAAGTACATCTATGTCTCAGAATGCTTTAAATAATCTAACGCTATGCCTATGTTAACTTAGTTTTACTCTTAGACAATTTTATGTTCAACGTTATTGCTATGGAATTAATACCAAAAGTTATTACAAAAATTCCGATCATAAAGAAAAATCGGCCGGTCCAATTCATAGAATCGAATATCACATACGGCCAATGTCCTGTTTGAATAAAAACAGTTAAAATCGTCGTTATATATGAGAACAGAAGAAATATAATCATCGTATAATTTACTTTCTTTGACGGATACTTAATATTGGCGGTAAACATTTCAATATTTATAAAAATTGACACAAATGTGTGCATTACATGATTTACCCATGGGGGGTAGCTTTTAAGGACTCTTTCAGGCAATACAAGGTCCTTGTCAATGAAGGAAAGGCCCCAGAAGTATATTGTAACGAATACAGCTGAGATATAAGCAATGCTGAATAATGCATCTTTGATTTTTCTTATTGTTGGCGGGTGAAGAGGATCTGGTTTGTTGGTACCGAAGATGTCGTTGAGACAAGCAACTCCCATGTAAATTGTTTGAATAACCTGTAATATCAAGATTATAATTAATTATTCCTCGTTTTACATAGTAAAGTCTCGTGTCCCCTAGTAGGGTAGGGGGAAGATGCATTATGCATACCTACATCTGTTTCTCTGATCGATTTTCTTTAGGGACAAGTAGGTGATCTACCTTCTGTGTCCTGGCAGACTAAGAACTTTTTTTCTTCGTCTCTACTGGGAATTGAACCCAGGAATCTTCAGTTCTACACTGTTTTACAAAATGAGTTCTATTTTTCTTTGTAAAAATACAGTAGACTCTGACTAACGATATTAGACCCTATGTGCTATATTTTCTTGCTTGAACAGTTTTGATAGTGAAGGAACGGATTATATTATTTTACGAGCAACCCAATTTTGAAAAAAATTGGAGGGTCGAAGCCAATATTCTTTCAAGTGACCCTTAGCATATAGGGGTCACTTGTGTGTTTAATATTACATATAAGCTAAAATTGAATTAAAAAAATAATAAAATTCATGTTACCTATTTTGTATTATTAGCACCTCAATCTCATGAATTCATAAGGGTTTTTTATAATTGATTATTTATAATACTAAATATGTAGTATAAATCGATCAATTTTCGAGTTCAAAGTCCAAACATTTTTCAAACCTAACTATTAAATGTATCGGGAAATCAGAAAAAAAAAACAGAACGGCTATCTTTAAATTTTTATAAAAAGGCCAAGAAATAAAAATATTGTAATTTGTAACGTAGAAAATAAAATACATACAAGGGTCCATATTGTCAGGAAAATGATGCGATTTTTGAAGGGGTACTCCATGCCTCCCAGACCGTCAAGGGTTATGTATTTCTGGTCGTACCACAATGTATATAGATCTAAACTACAAACAAATAAATGGAATAGAAAATTCATATTGTAGAATAGAATATTATATAGGTAAATATGTGGTAACGTGAGTACGTCAATTTTCAAACTAAATTTTAACTTTCATTTAAGGTCGTTAAGATAGGCTCACTTGATATAGAAAAACAAGAATTAATTACTTTAAATTAAATGATTAAATTCAATTGTAATGTATATTGTTCCATTCGTCATGATTAAAATTATACTATTCTATCTGTCTTGTAAAATGAAAAAATGCCTGTTTACATTGACTACGGGAAAAAATTCTATTATACCTAGGTACTATAGATAAAATTTTTTTTTCTAATAAATATTACTTGCACCTAGAGTGAAATTAGGTAAGTGTTTCTTCCCGTACGACTAGGGCCCTTCCGGCCTCCTCCACTCAAGCGACAGCCCAAGCCGAGGTTCGAGATCCCCGTCAAGGACGCCCTTGCGCATGTCGCTACCAGGGTGAACCTTCAGTTCACCCAAGCGTCCGCGTTAAAATGTAGAAGCCCTTCTGGCTAACATTGAGAAACGCCATACTTATTAACTTATCTTCCTTCCTTATTGAGCGTTGCAGGTTCTCACTTTTGCCTCAGTAGGTACCTACAGTACAGCAAAGAAAATATTTTATATATTATAGTGTATAACAATATACCAAAGTGTTACTACCAATTACTCATAGTATGTGTGTGTGTGAAATTGAGAGGGTTGTTAGAAATGAAAACTTCTATCTGTTTTCTTAGAAATGATGGAACGTCTTCCATGTACGTATATGTACGTACGTACATACGTTCCCACTGCTGGGAACGGGACTCCTATGAGGGTACAGGCCATAATCCACCACGCTGGCCAAGTGCGGTTTGATGGATGACACAATGTCGTCGAACTTTTGATTCTTCGAGCATTCATGTTTATAATGATGTGAAAAAGTGACTCCTTCGTCTGAATAACTGGCAGAAATATTTTCGCAAGATTTGCTCAATGTATTTATAGTAATTAGAGTGTATAGAGTCATTTATTTATCTTATGAGTATCTTAGAGAAACTTTACTGAGATATGGCTTTTAGTGTTTATATGTATTATAAGTAAAACACATTTAAAACATCATAAATTATTTTAATACACATTTTACAAACCATCATTTATTTACTTTTCACTTTAACAGACGACAATTGTCTATTCAACGTCCTACCGACTACATTAAAGATATTAGCTACGACAATACTTCCAGATATAAAGAATAATCTAGCTGGCCAGTTCAAAAAACCAAGAATGGGATATACCCAAAGTCCACTCTGCCCATACACGACAAACAAACACACAACATAAGATATTACAAATATTTGAGTTAAAGCGAAATTGATGAATTTTGATGGGTATTTAATATGTGATGTGAACATTTCCACATTTATGAAAACTGCAACTAAAGTGTGCATAACGTGATTGGCCCATGGAGGGAAGGCTTTTTCTAAATGCTCCGGGAATATGAGATCTTTGTCTACGTAGTAAATACCCCAGAAAGCTATAGATACATAGATGGCGAGGGGATAAGCTAAGCTGAATAGAGCGTCCTTAATTTTTCGTATTGCAGGCGGTTTCTTCGGTGAAGCTGCGTTGGTTCCGATGATATCGTTTAGGAATGCTATTGCCATGTACACTAGGGTGGATCGTAATTTTTTTTTTGGAATTTCGAAATGGAACTATTGCCAAAAGTTGTCAGATATGATTACATTTAAAACTGTATATTTAAATTTCTTGATATATTTATGGAAATACTGCCCCAAGCCCTCTGATATTTTGAGAAAATACACTTTTTAGACAATATTTAGATGTTTGATGGAGATCAATAAAACAGTAAATTTTCAATAAAAATTACTTTTATTAGCTTAGAAACTATTCCGTATTATCATAATTATAAAAACACGGATCTTAATTATGGAAAATTATAACTAGTGTTTCGACAAAAAAAAATGCAAGAAATAAAAAAATCAATGTGTTTTGTAATCTTTTTTTGTTTCAAAAACAGGCATAATTTTACGTGATAGAAGGCGGGTTCGTATGAATCCATCCCTTCTTATTGGACCACACACTGCAGCAGAGGCTTCTGTTACTATTTTAACACACCTCTCTGTAGCTTGGGTGTGACAAGGGTACTTTTTTAGAAGAGGTATTATAAAATGATCATTTTTTTCAGGCGTCTCAATGCACTCGAGTATTATGCTTGTGCTTATGTTTTTTTTAAAATTGGAGGCTCCGTGACGACCATATCATTCCAAATGACGATGTCAATGTAGTCAACAGCATTGAAATTCAATTGAGGAACCTTAAATTCTCTCACGTCCCTAACTGCTGAATCACGTGCCTTAAGGATTTTACGCAGTGCCAAAACTCTTATATTTTTTCTTTCGTCAGCCAACATAGCCAACAAAATATTCTCTGTATGACCAAAGAAACCATTTCGTTGTATGACTGGATCTACTATCATTTTCAGGTGTTCGGGGAGATACCTTGAAAGAATAATGGTTTTATGCAAATGTTTTGCACCATAAATACATGTTGGTTTTGTTTTGATGAAAAATTTTGATGAAATAGTAGTCTAATTGAATAAATGAATGTTTGAGTTTGAGTTTGAAACCACATAGGCGCGTAAACATTCAAAATAAATGTTACCAAGTGTATTAGGTTTTCCGTAGGAGACGTTGTCGAAACATATAATCTAAGTAGTCTGTTTGCCATCGTGAGCCACCTGGAATGAACAATTTTGCAAGGATTCTTTTTGGATAAACTTATACTACAATGACCGCAATTAATAGCCATACAAATATCATACAGGTACCTACTGTTGATCGGAGCTCAAATCTTGTACGTTAGAAATATCTCGATAGACCTTTATCCTTTTTATTACTGAGCGAACTTCAATAGTAGGTATTGATGCTGACTGCCATTCCAACAACAATTTCTCAGACAGCGTTTTGTAAGTGTCAGTAGCTAGGTTACGATACTGTTTCTTACCTCGACTCAGCCAAATGTAACATAGTATAATATCTTTATATGTAGGTAAAACATTCGATTTTAAATCACGTCCATGACCGAACAAAGGACACTGCAAATCACTACGAAGAGTAGACAACGACATTTTAAATTATTTACTCGAAAAATTACAACAGAACTTTATTCAAGTTTAAAAAATTTCCGTTTTTTGCTAGTAACTAGCGGGACCGCGGGGGTCGCGGGGGTGGTACTAGTGATGTCCTAGGCGATAATATTGAAAGATTGACTTTTACCTAACCTAAATTGTATTACAAAGTTTTAGAAATCTTATTAAATTATATAAAACAAAAGGAGAAAAATACTCGAAATTTTTGAAATTTCTCAAACTTGAAGTTACTTGGGGCAGTATTTCTAATTGACCAATTTCAAAAATATTTTGGCTATAGAAGATCTATACATTAACACAACTTTTGGTAATAGTTCCATTACGAGTTAACAAAAAAAAATTTTTTTCATACAACGACAATCCACCCTAATGTACACGGCTTGAAGTGCCTGTAACAAGAAAAAATGTGAATACTTAAATAATTAGCAGTAGCATCACTATATTAGGTACATATTGCACGACTCATGATGCGAAGCATCATAGAGTGCTTTACGATCGAAAAATTTTTTTCGCCTCATTTTTGCAGCTATTCTTATTATTATAGCCTTGTTAGTTCACGGAATCAAGATATTTTGCATACTATTGTCGAGATAATTTAATGGAGATTAATCCCATACTTTTTAAAAATTGATTTACTTCAATAGAATTGGAAAAAAACACCGAAATAGGTCAAAAAATTTTCCTGTCCGTCATGTGTGAAACCTGAAAACACTATAACTTGAGAAAAAATCCATCATTTGAGTTAAATTTTTTTTTTAAATATTCTAATCGACGATTGTAGGTCACTGAATGCGAATGATTAATTAATTCAGTGTCGTTTAATTGCAATTAATAAAAAACGAAAACTACAATAAGTTTTTTTTTTTATATTTCATAATTAAATGAGCATTTATGAGTTGTGCACTTTTGGATTTTCCAAACTTTATTGTTTGCTTTATCATGCAATCGCGTGAGAGCTTAGCGTGAGAGTAGTTCCTAGATATAAACTATGGACCAATCAATACTATTGGTCCATGATATAACATTTAAATACACTTGAGCGTCTCCAAAATTTCTGCATTCGTTTTGTTTACGGTCTTCGTAAATATGACCACGTATCCCAGTTTCGCAATAAACTCAAGTGGCTTCCTATAAGACTTCGCCGGAATGCAAATGCGTTGAAGTTGTTATTTTCCATCCTCTTCGATCCCAATTCTCCCTCCTATTTAAAAAAACAATTTAAGTTCCTTGATTCAGGTGTTTATACTCTCCGTTCCGCTGATAACCTTCTCCTTAGTTTTCCTTCTCACCACACTAGTTTCCTTGGTAAATCCTTTGTCATAACCGCTATCAGACTTTGGAATTCTTTGCCTATTGCTGTTAGACGAGCTTCCTCGAAAACTTCCTTTAAAACTCTTTTATATAAATATTTCTCTAATTTAGCTTTTCCTTCTAAATAAATATGTATGTACAATGTACATATTATATTCCCTCTTCTTTTTCATATAATATGTATTTAGTTTATTCTCTATTATCTTTACTTTTATTGCCGCCCGTGTATCTATAAATCATTAAGTCATTATCCTTTACCTTGGGCAGCCTGGAAGAGATCGCTGATAAGCGATAAGGTTGCCTTATGTGCTATGCATGTTTTCCATTTCTTTTAATATTATGTAATGTAATGGTACATAAAATAGTTAAATAAATAAATAAATAGTTTTTGCGGAAAAATAATTCGTTTTGTCAAGATTTTATAGCATATTTGAAATTTCATCAAAATGGGATCAGTTGTTTACTATAAGATGTTTTTGCATTCATAGTGGGGGATTTTTCAATTCACAAGTAAAGTTGGAAAGACATTCTTAGAGCTTTTAGTTAAAATATCATGGTCTATGGTCCATATTATATTTTAGGTTATTTGAACGGCTGACTGCTGAGTGACATAGAATCAATTTGACCGATGTTGTTTTTTTTATTTTTTTTAACTTAATTGGGTCTTCTGCCATCTATTGGAAAATTATAACAACAGTTAGAAACAGCTGTCTTGTGAATTTGTAATAGTTCTAATATTTAATGATAGATGGCGCGGTAATATATTTCCATACATATGAAGAATATGAAGCAAAATCATGCAAAATCAATTTAAATTTAATTTTCATATCAACTCAGAAAATTAGAGGACATACAATACCTACACGAAAAAAAAATTATTACGTACAAAATTAATTTATTTTTGTTATAACAAGTTTAATTTAAAATTCTATTTAATTAAAGTAACTAATTTCAAATATGTACTTTAACATTAAGTTAAATACTTAGGTTTACTCTCTAAATACTTAGGTGAGTAATTAACAAACTTTTGCGATATTTATTTTTAATGAGAAAATAATATAATGTTGTCAGTAATTTGGTGGTTTTGTCGATCAGCTAGTATTTACTTATAACTTATAGGTATTAGGTATAGATATTAGGCTTTATTTACTACTTTTAAATCATTCTATCAATGAAAGTACCATCAAAATTGCTTCAGCCGTTATGTAGATGAGAAGAAAAAGATATTTTTATAGCTGGTAGAGAATGGTGTTATTTTATTTAAATTTAAAAAATTTTGAGATACTGATATATTTTTTAATTATTTATAATGTAGGTAAGTAGGGTAACTACATACTTTATACATAAACTGATAAAGTACAATGACTTCTTTTATCGCGATAGTGTAGGTAATCAAAACGTTCTTTAGATATAGGTACCTAAAATGGTTACGAATATTTATGTTAATTAAGTACATAATGTGTCATTTTTAATTAACATACAGTGTAAACTCCATGTAAACTCTATATAACGACACTCCATTTAACGTCAAACTCCGTATAACGTCAAGATTTCTCGACTTTGGTTGGTTTATATTGTTGTCTATACAATAATACACTCCATATAGCATCACGCTCACTCTAATTAACGACCACAATAAGACATTACAACTAGGAACTAGGACTAGGAAGTACTGACTAAGTTGCCGAAATCAATGAAAATGTAGTTGTTTACATTCTTTTTTACTGACATACCGAAGATTCTCAGAAATGCAGTCGTAGAAAAATAAAGAAAAAATTCTACATGCTGAAGAAGATGGACGATCTGCCAAAAAATTGAAGAAACCTCAATATGAAGACCTTGATCAAGCGATGATAACATGGTTTCATAGGCAATGTCAAAATAATATTCCTGTCTCGGGACCAATCATGCAATTATTATCCTTTCTCTCCATTTAACGACCACTCTCTATAACGTCGAAAAATGCACGGTCCCTTAAGTGACGTTATATAGAGTTTACACTGTACCTATTTGAATTTCAGGTAAATAATTTGTTTTTTTTTTTTGTATAAAATATGTTTCCTTTTTGTAGTTAAAAACTTACGAAACGAAATAAGAATTATAAATGAGCATAATTAATTATTAAGGCTTATCAGATTATTCATATTATAATTAGTCAGGTTTAAAATAGTTTATAGAATACTACATAGGTATTTTTTTTCTTGTATCGCGGGCGCATAGTTTAAAAATCTCCTTACCCTTACTCCATTAATCAACTATTAGGTACATATGGGTAAAAAGTAAAAACATTTAATACAATATGTTGAATTTTTATATTTTTGGTTATATGGCATTCAAATGCTTTATAAATATGATAATTTACATTTATACCTTTTTATTTTAAATTGAATATTTTAAAGAAAATCTGGCCATAAACTTAATGCATATTAATGCATATATGCACGTGTTACAAATTATGATGAGACAATAGTGAAAGTGAACAAGCTAAGCAACAGTCAAACGACTGTATGTTTTTACTTTTTAATTTACTTTTTAAGTAACGATAACATTTGAAATAAATTGTATAATATAGGTACTGAGTACTGACAGTACATACACACATACAGATGAAGGTAACATTATAAACGTGTATGGTGAGAACCTTAAATTATGTATGTTCATATAATAAACTTTAATATAAACAGGTATTAGTAAATAATATTTAAAAAAAATCTTGTTCTTTCCTACGATAATTATTATGATTCATAATTAATAAACTTAAAATTTTAACTTTCATAATTAATAGTTACTATAATACCTATACATAATTGTTTTTAAGTCTTATATTATTCGTATTTATTCAGTCACCTTTAAAGCGTTCTTGTTTTATTGTTACAATATTGTTTGTGTAATTTTAATTTTTTTTAAATATATCAACGAACTAAAATTATTATTTTCGATAAATACCTACAGTGATTGTTGTAGTTTTATAAATATCAACTTCCTGCTCTCGCTGCGAACAAGTTTAAGATATTATTATTATCTAGGTGTCTTTAAATAAAATTAAGCGTTCCTTCTCATAAATACACAGTATACTAATATTATAAAGCTGAAGAGTTTGTTTGTTTGTTTGAACGCGCTAATCTCAGGAACTCCGATTAAAAAATTATTTCGGTGTTTGATAGCCCATTTATTTTATTTGATAGCCAGGAAGGCTATAGAAATAGGCTATATATCATCACGCTAAGACAAACAGGACCGGAGCCACGCGGGTGAAACCGCGGAGCACAGCTAGTTAGGTATAAAGAGTAAAATAAACACTTAAAAAACAGTGAAAGTCTGTTGTTACTAATCTCTGGACCATAGAAATCTAATTAGCCTTGTATTTAGATTTCTATGCTTTGGAGTTTGGACCTATTGAGCAGACATAAAAAAATATTTTACCAATAGAATTAGGTAGTCATGTTATCTATCAATCAGAGGCGGCTCGCCCTAAGGAGCGCTGGTGCAGTGAACTCCCATAAATAATTATAATAAAATCATACTCTTAATTTAATTATTAACATTAATTATTACTATTTAAAATCAATCGTAATCTTTAAAACTACTGTTAAATGTTAATACCAATGAATATATCCATCATTCCATCATCCCATACACTTGTATAATACCTACTGTATTATGTAACGCGCGAAGCGGAGCGCTCACGATTGCGCTCCAATGAAAAAAGATTTAGTTCATTTCCTAATACGAAATCCAATAGGAGTGAAAGAGAGGGTTTTGCCAGAGCCCTGCGCGTGAAACAAAAGATTTTCTATGGAAAAGTAGCAAAATTCGGAGCGCCGCACCCGCAAACGTTGCCGGTTCGTTTTTACCGCCCGGCAGGACAGCGATTGCGCGCGACGTTGCCAATTGCCACTTCTTTAATATAAACAAACACTCGAGTCAACTTCAATGCACGCGCGCGATTCATGCAATTTTCTAATTAAAATTATAAAATACGTGTTGAAATAGCCTGTAGTTATCAGTATTACTTGTGAGTGTTAAAATGAACAATAATTATAATGTGGCGTTCATTAAAAAGTGTGATAAAACGTTACAAATTCGGCTTGAATGTAAAGAAAGCTAAGGGACCGCCACGGCCTGAACATGATCTTACGCAAAAATGTACGACAAAAACGAAAACATATACGCGTGTGTTTAAATCTGAACAATATGTGAAAACACCGTGGTTGTGTGGTTGTGATGAAAGTAACAAACTATTTTGTTTTCCGTGTCTTTTATTTAAAGCGGGCGCGGCCGGCGGAGGTGAGAGTGCTTGGACTGAAACGGGCGTTGACGACTTAGCTCATCTTTCAATCAAGATGAAAAAACATTCACAATCTCGGTACCATTTGTTGAATGAACTGCAATTGGCGTCTTTCGGTCTTGTCGCTTTAAGTTATAGATATTTTTGCACACCAAAAAGAAAGACGTATCACGTACCTATGCATTTTCTTTATAAGTAATTTTTTTGATAAATTGTACTGCTTTACACCATGTATTTTCAGCGTTTTATTTCAAGTGAACACCCATAAAATTTTGTCACGAGCCGCCTCTGCTATCAATGCCACGGACTATATTGTATTGCACGCCTCATAAGCGAAGCGTTGAGGTGGGTACTACTGTAACTTCGCGCAAAACATCTGATTTTTCAAACTTAAAATGTCTTTATGTATCATACATTGCACTTGTAAGATAATACATACACACACATATTAAGAAAAAACACTATTTTTAACGTTCATGATATTTTTGATGTCATTTTTGTTATTTAAACTAGTTAAAAAACAGTTTAAAAAAGTTCTGTCTTGGACGTCCGTGTGTCTGTATGTGCGGATCCTTTTTCTTGTTAACACGATAGCGACCGAAATACCTACTTTACTAATCGAGTCTTTTTTGCACGCCTCATAAGCGAAGCGTTGAGGTGGGTACTACTGTTACTTCGCGCAAAACATCTGATTTTTCAAACTTAAAATGTCTTTATGTATCATACATTGCACTTGTAAGATAATACATACACATACATATTAAGAAAAAACACTATTTTTAACATTCATGATATTTTGATGTCATTTTTGTTATTTAAACTAGTTAAAAAACAGTTTAAAAAAGTTCTGTCTTGGACGTCCGTGTGTCTGTATGTGCGGATCCTTTTTCTTGTTAACACGATAGCGACCGAAATACTTTACTAATCGAGTCTTTTTTTTTCTCTTACGCTTGAGGATGCTCAGGAATAAAACCCTTTCATTTTTCAGGGTCTGATTCGATGTGGTTTAATTGTTATTAAATAAACAAAAATAATAATTAATAAATAATTATTAAAAAAAAATTATGAGGCGTGCACTTTTGGATTTTCCAAACTTTTTTATTTTTCTCTTACGCTTGAGTATGCTCAGGAATAGAATCCTTTCATTTTTCAGGGTCTGATTCGATGTGGTTTAATTGTTATTAAATAAACAAAAATAATAATTAATAAATATTTATTAAAAAAAAATTATGAGGCGTGCACTTTTGGATTTTCCAAATTATTTTGTTTTTATCCCAGATATTATACCTGGGCGGAGCCGGGAAGAGCGGCTAGTTATTAATACAACTGAAATATGTAAGTATATAAGAATAGAAAGACCATTTGCATAAAAAAAATAATGACATGACATTTTGTTAATCGGATTGTAGCACTATCATTGCATTGATTATCGTAAATTTTATCTTTATTATAATCTATTTGACCCCTTATGAAGTAAAACAGTAATAATTATTATCACTTCATTACACAATAATATGTACAATCTACCTTTATTAGCTTACCTATACGTATCTTATATATAAAATTCTCGTGTCACAATGTTAGTCTGCATACTCCTCCGAAACGGGTGGACCGATTCTCATGAAATTTTCTGTGCATATCGGGCAAGTCTGAGAATCGGCCAACATCTATTTTTCATATGTACCACGGGCGAAGCCGGGGCGGGCCGCTAGTCTATTTATATTTTACTAGCTGCTCCGCGCGGTTTCACCCCCGTGGCTCCACCCCTATTGGTCGTAGCGTGATGATAGCCTATAACCTTCCTCGATAAATGGGCTATCTAACACCGAAAGAATTTTTCAAATCGGACCAGTAGTTCCCGAGATTAGCGCGTTCAAACAAACAAACAAACAAACAAACTCTTCAGCTTTATAATATTAGTACAGATTTTTATGACTGGTTTAAGAGCAACTTTTAAGGGTTTAACTACCGGTTGTTCATTTAATTTTTATTTTCATAGAACAGTTATAATATCTTCTAAATAACTGGGTACATCTACAATTATTTTAATATATTATGTTTGATTAGTTGTAACTTGGTTCTTTATTTATTTGTAGTAAATGAATTTTCGCAAACAGATTACAGAAAAACTATGTACCTATGTTATCAACCAATTTCGCGGTTTTTTCAAAAGAGGAATAGGTACTAGTCGGGCGCGATAACTTGACACCTGCTACCTATACCCGTCTCTTTCACTCTCACGTGATAAAAGAATGGAATGAAAGGGACAGGACCATTTTTCAGGTGCCGAGTTATACCTACTACGTATTTAAATAAATAATTCCTCACAGTACCGGTACCAAAAAAACTAAAAAGGCCATCACATCTACACATATTTTTTATTTGAAAGAAGAAATATCTAAGTGAATTTATAAAAAACGTCTACATTGTTAACGTTAAATTCAAAAAGTCTAAATTAGAAGTTTTTTAATCGTTTATACCAAGGTTCCGATAACTATTGTATTGAATACTTTGCCTATTAAAATGATTGAAAGATAATTGCCAGATTAATTGTTTCTACATAACTACTTACCATAATTAATAATTATGCATAGTTATTATAGAAAGGCTAGGTTAACTTTTAGACGTTTTAGTTTTACCTCAGATTACCATTTAAAATATGTAGTTAGTTGTTTTACAAAACTATTATCTAATGAAAATGTCATATAACAATATATTATATAGTAATAATATAAAGCATCAATGTTGTAAAAATATGTGTGTAGTACTTACAAGATTCCACATAGTTAAAAAAAGTATCCGACTCCTAAACGGATAATTTTCAAGTCCCTCCGAAAATTTCACATTAATGTAATTTTGATCGTACCACAGTGTATAGAAATTCAAAACCGCGGCAACTAAATGTAAAAATGGAAGCGCCATTTTTGAAAAAAAAAGTTAAAAAAATAATAAAATAAGCGCGGGAAACAACGCCAACGTGCGCGCGCACTCGCGTCTGTCGTGAATATGACAATGGCATGCATAAATGCAATGATTGCTAATAATTCATTACATATTTTGTAGGTTGTTTTTATTGAACTGTATGTTCTTTTATTAACCTGAAATTGCACATTAAGTATTTTTATTGAAATAATCACATATTTTGAATAAAATTAAGTATAACTTCGTCGTTTATAACCTTTCTTCCCGCTGTTTCTTATGTTCGTATTTAAAAATTTTAAAAGTAAATACTGTTCAAATGACTGTACATACATTTTATTTGATCAAGGCTTAGCGCGTTTTTTTTTAAATTATCGATTTGAATTAAAAAAAAATTTAGCTTACTTCATCATACTTGAAAATTGTCCATGGCTTACCGTAGTAAGGAAACCTAAGGAAACCTTTTTTTCTTAGATTAAGGATTGGTCTCCGCGCGCGCGCTACGACTAGATACCGCCGGCGTACTTGAAAAATGCGGCAACTAATAGTACGCCGAATTCGGCGTACCCAAGCCAGTCACAAGCCAGTCGTGTCACAAGCATTGTGTGGAGAGGGCGAACCGATAGTTTATAAAGATTTTGAACAAAATCTGAAGTAAAATGCCTATTTGTGTCATAAAACTATTTAAAAATAATACAACAAAAAATAAGAAAGACACAGGGATCACGTACCATCACTAAGTATCGTATTATTCGAAATTTCTCCTTTACTTCGAAAATTTTTTCTACGAAAATACGACGCCATTCGGTGTTGCCGTACTGCATATCCAAAAAAATACACGTGGTTGAGGAAATCTTTTAGCAATAATTTGAACTTTTTTTTCAATACTATTACTAACACATGTATAAAAAAGTATAATAACAATAATTTATTTATGTTATTTTTTTATTTCTTCTTTTTTACTTTTAAACAACCTTTGTGACTATAGTATAGTAGCGTCGCAAGTGGATTTGAGTCATGCGACTCAAATCGTTCATGGATTCGATTCCCGGCCAGGTCAGGATGAAAAAAAATATTTTTCAAACTTCTTTCCAAGGTGGCAGATTTCCCATTTATGAGGCAAAATTTATGTAGCTGGCAGCCCAATTCTTCACACACACTAGCGTCTTTACAAATTGCCTAACACACACTACAGAAATGAGTTGCCGCACTCACAGAGCTATTGTTTTTAGGTGGGGCGGTATCTAGTCGTAGCGCGCGCGCGGAGACCAATCCTTAATCGAAGCTTTTTTTCTTCTTAATTTTTTTTCAAAAATGTTTCTGTTTTGACTAAATATAGCAGACCGCAAGTTCAATGTCAAAACCAGTTATGGCACTTACTAGACTTACTACTAACTTATAATTATACTGGCTATGGCATAGAACAAGAAGCTTATATCTCATCATCACCAACTTGCCAAGTTAGGTGTGAAAGGGATAAAAAAACATACAGACGTCATTCAACGTCATATTTTCTTGTTACAAGTTAATGGTCATTTATTTATTTATTTATATTGGTCATAGTGCAATCTCCAGTGTATTAGATATAAGCTTCTTGGCATAGAATAATAATTTATAAGTGGATAGGTTGTCCGAAATTTTAATTTCATTTTTTTAAATCATAACTTGATTATTTATTGTGAATTCTCACTTGATATTCTTAAGTGAGAAGTCACTTTACCACGCTTTTGTAGTCGGTTAAAAAGTAAGTGTACCTACCTAATTTTAGTCAAAGATCCCACAGCAGGATTAGTTTATAGTTTTTTTTGCTGAAACCAAAATTTAATGTAGTTTTATAATTAGGAGAATCTATATCGACTAGGTTGCCAGCACAGGTTGCGAGTGAAAATTTGGCCACAAGCATTTTTAATAAAAAAAAAGACGGTTTGCACTCCGGGAGTGCCGGCAGAAGTGAAAACTTGATTATTAACGTTGAGCATGTTTGATATTTTGGAATGGTATCCGTCTTACACTTTTTCGATCAGGTCACGTGTCCTGACGCGAGTTTAGATTTTATACCCATTACAGAAAAAGTGCTCAACACCGCTAAAGAAGTTTTCACTTCAAAAATTTCTAATCGATTTTTCGGAAAACATTTCGTTCACAAATCACTAACAATCCTGCAGTGGGATCTCATACTATTATCTACTGTCTAATATGGTAATATAATACAAACATATTTAATTAATTTAAATATTTATATTATCTGTGGCAATACGAATTGCCGTGCTGGTCACGGGCCATGACCACTCCCAATGTTTTCTTTTTTGTGGACATGGGCATTGGCTTATTTGTATAATTTAATGTACCTACTTATTACTAACTATATTAATGTTTTTCTTTGTATAAAATTCTTACGTTGTTTTTGAGAACCCACTTTGTTATTGTTTTCTATAAATTTTTGAGATACAGCGAGCAAATATAATTTATTTGTACATTCATAAATACATAAGTAATATTTAATTGTAAAAATAAAGTGTTTGAAATTGAACGATGCTTAAAAGCGGAGTGAAAGTAGATAAAAGTTGTTTTGACGGTGATTTCTCTTTGCAAACAGCATATTGTATCGGCATATGCACATATATGAACCTATATGTCTATTTATTGTACCTACTGTTCTCATGTAGAAAGTAGATACTTCACTACATAGTATAAAACATAATCACTTCCCGCTGTTTGTCTATCTGTCCCTATCTTAGATCATTATGATCTAAGGTCTATACATGCATCTTTAAAACAAGATGAGTTGTTTTAGTACATGTAGGTACGTAATTTTTTAATGTTTTTTAATCCGGTGAAACCAAAGGTGGAAAGCTAGTATGTATAGTATTCTAATTAATTGTTTGTCCTTTTATTTACATAATGTATGTACTTACATTTGTTTAAATTAAGACCTATATTTCCCTAGAGTCTAGACACAACTTGTTAAACAATGTTTAACAATGGCGACCGAAAAACTTTATTATTAAATTTTAATATAAATACCACAGAGAACAAAAAACAGGAAAAATTATAATTATTTTAATTATTGAGAATTTGAATAGTTAGAACAAAAGACGTCTAATTATGAATAATCTATGAGACTGGTGAGATAGAAATGTACCTAAATAAAAATAAAAAAAAAAATCTATTAATTGTTCCAATTTCAAAATGCTGTCACTATGAATGAATTTGTTTTCTTTTTATTTATTATTTTTACAGCAATCTCCGGGTTGGCAGGGGGAAAAGGTCACAGATAACACCAGATAATGTAATCAGATATTACAGCGATGGCCACACTGCGGCGAGTTTAAATTCATATATTAAGTAATTATTATAATACTGGACTAGTTTATATGTGTATAAAAAACTATAGTTCTGTCTTTTTTCTTTTAACATAATAAAAAATGACTGTAAAAAAGGGTTTCAAAACGATATCTTGTTTCTGGTAATAGAATAGAAGCAGATAGTGATAGATACCTATACATATTACCTACAATAAAATTATAACCTCAATTTAAATAGAACATTTAAAAATTTGTATATGATATTAAAATATAGGTAGGCTAATAGATAACTTTTTTAATTTATTAGTGCTTCGTGTAGGTACATATTATTAATTTGATAAATATTTTTAATTGGCTTTTTAAATAAGGTCGTTAAATAAATTATATGAAGAAAATTTTATTGATTGTTGCTATGGAAACGGAAGTTATTTTAAAGAAATACTTTATTTCATTTTACTGAACAGTGGTGGATATAGTTTTAGATATTTTTGAACATTTCTGTATAAATTTATGTCTGTCAAGGTTTACTAAATGATGATCATTCATCGGCATCTCTTTACGAAAGTACAAAAAAAAAATTGAAAAAAAAAACTTTTATTTTTTATTTCTGTTTCTTTATCAAACTATTTCGCGCCATTAGTTGTTATTGTTTTACGTTACAGATAATCTTTTTTTGTTTATTAAAAACAACCTTGAATGAATTCCTTATCTTATAATCACGATGTCGTGACAAGACAGCTATTAAATGTAAATTGTTTTTAATGAAAAAACAAATACTCTATAATTTTACTTAAGTAATAATTTCAATACCTACAACTATCATACTTATATATACCTATACCTATTACCTGTGCCAACTTGCCAAGAATAATATAATAATATGTATGTACATGTATTACGATATGTATTGTATGTATTTATTTTACTTATGGTATGTATATATAATTATAGGTATATACGTATGTATATATATATGATATCTATTATTATATCTAGGTATTATTTATAGTATATTTATTAGTATTTTTTTTTCTATTAGTTTTATATTACATAATTATTGCGTTTACTTTTTACCCACCTCCTTTTTTTCTATTATGTTATCCCATCTTCAGTTGGTTGCCTGGAAGAAATCACTTATAAGTGATAAGGCCGCCATCTGTGCTGTGTCTTCTTTTAGTATAAGTTTCCTTTTTGTAAGTTTTTTTGTTGGCAGTACAATAAAGTATTTAAATAAATAAATAAATAAATAAATATATACCCTGTGTGTATGTATGTTTTAGAAGTAAATTATTCAACCAACATTCATCATTAAACCAACACGTTTAGAATGATAACATTAAAACCTAAAAGCCATTAACTAATAGGTACAATTTAATGGATATTTTTATAGTCTACAAAAGCGCGAAAGTGTGGTCACCGAGAAGCGTGCTTTTAGACGAAGCAAGGAGATTAAGCTCTCTTGGGATTAAGATTATACCCTATATTGACCGCCAATATCTGCTGAGAACAAAAATTGTTACAATTTGTTGGATACTTCTTATAGTATATGACTTAATTGTCTATATGAGTTTTTTGGGTGAGCCAATCTATTCGAATAAAGCTGAACAGTTTATTTGTTTGTCTGCTTGAACGCGCTAATCTCAAGAATTACGGGACCGATTTAAAAAAATATTTCAGTGCTAGATAGATCATATTTTATCGAAGAAGGCTATAAGGCTATCATCAGGCTTAGACCGGAGCGGAGCAATAGAGTAAAACCCCGGGGCGTAGCCAGTTTCTTTATATGTATCTTGTATGTACCTACATATAAAATTTAATATAAGTTTTTAAATGACCCCATCTTTAACTAAATTCGTTTCACGAAGTTAATTTCTGTAATACACATTAACAGAAGTAGGTAGATTATCCCAGTTAAAGATACATAGATATATCCAGATCGCGAATTTTTCACAACACTTTCCTTCTATCATACCTTCAATAAAAAAATAAAAAAACACGACATACCTAATATTATAACACATAGGGTCGATTTTTCAATCCTTGGTTAAAATTTATCCGTCCAATAAAGTATTACACGAACATATTAAAATGTCACCTATAAACCGTCAAATACGGACAACTAGAATACATTTTGAAATGGTACTATAATACGTTATTCGACGAATAAGTTTTAACCAAGGATTGAAAAATTAGCCCATAATATAACTACAATCAAGAATGTACATAAATAAATAAAATATAATACAAAAACTTAATATTATGTAGGAATATTATGTACGATGTAGTTATAATCCCCCGCATATAGATATCTAAACTACATTGTCAACCGCATATTTTATCTCTATTTATACACAGACATACCGTCTGAGAGTTGTCTGAATATTCATGGGATATGTCTCAATTTCATATTCTTCGGCAGGCACAAAGTGACTTCCATGAATATGTATGCCCACTTTTTAACTGGAGACAAGCAGATAAGTTACGTATAGCATTCTTTTGTTTGTGATTTAAGATTATTCCAAAAATGGTGTATCATTTTTCTGTAATTATTTTTGCATGCAATGTGAATGTTTTTATAATGTAACTAGCTTTCCGCCCGCGGCTTCCGAATAAATGCGCATAGTTCTCGTTCCCGTAGGATTTCCGGGATAAAACCTAACCTATGTGTTAATCCAAGTTACCCTCTATATGTGTGCTAAATTTCATTGTAATCGGTTCAGTAGCATTTATAGCAAGAGTAACAAACACACACACACACATCCTCACAAACTTTCGCATTTATAATATTAAGTAGGATATGATCTGTATTTGATATGTATTTCAATAACAATGCATGTTATCAGCGATGTTATTGGTGAACTGATTGCAATACTTGAAAAAGTTGAAACTTTAGTTATAGAGTACATAAAATATTGATAAAATATCATCATGCAACATAATTTATAAATGAACTGTGAAAAATGATGTAATGTTACATCGCGTTTAAAATCCGTAAAAAATTAAAAAACCTTTATTTATAAACAGCATACAGTCTTGTTGCGACATTTAGAATTAATTAAAGACACATATATATTATACAACTTTATAGACCACTAGATTTCCGCCCGCGGCTTCGCCCGCGTTTTCAAAGGAAAACCCGCATAGTTCCCGTTCCCGTGGGATTTCCGGGATAAAACCTATCCTATGTGTTAATCCTAGTTACCCTCTATATGTGTGCTAAATTTCATTGTAATCGGTTCAGTAGTTTTTACGTGAAAGAGTAACAAACATCCATACATCCATACATCCATATTCCATACATCCATACATCCATACAAACTTTCGCCTTTATAATAGTTATTAGATAAGTTGCTAAATGCTCCATTTTTAAAAGGTTTATTATCCCTTAAACACTACAACCGCTTTCCAAAACATTCAAGTATCTTTCCTCATACATAATCTTAGGATATATCCGTTATACTAAATGTGTGTTACCATGTACATAGTTAAGTTGGGACCTAATTATTCCTCGCATAATCCCCTAATGAGTAAATGGCAGGATTAGTGTTAGTACCCTTTTAATTTATATATAATTTAATTTTACGCGTGAAATACGAGCACTGAGTAGAGAATTCAACGGTAATTTGAGGGTAATCTGTTATTACGGTTACAGTGTGTTACACCATCTAAAATCTAAATGAATATATATTATAATTTCTGGAAAACACAGGATATTTTTTAATGTACATTAAAATACCAGGTATAAGGATGGAGTTAAAAGATATAATATTTTATATGTGCTATCGAGGGGAGTGATAATATGTACTACGGGTCTTTCATATACCTTATTCAGGCAATAATTCTTAACAAGACCGTGTTATAACTAATACCACTCTACTATGCTAATACGTTACACGAACTAAACTAATATAAAGTAAAGCGTTTCAAACATAATATAACAATACAACGAAACAATCACGTGTGTAATAGCCACTACGTAATTATTGCAAGGTTCTCTCCCACCGGACAAAAGTTTAATTGAGTTGAGGCCATTAAGCAAGTATCAAGACCCTTCATAAAAAAGCTATAACACATTGTTTCAAACAAAAATGAGTTATGTGCGATCCCTTCACGTCTATTCCGTTGAAAATTCATTTTCTATTTGCAGCGTGCAGCAGATTTAACATCGTCACACGCTAAATACGTAATATTTAGGATGGAAACTGCAAAATTAATATTAATATTAAACCCATCCCAGCGGTTTGCGGCGGATTAAAGAGGTACGTCAGTCGAATGTGACAAGGAGGGGTAAGGGGTGGATGCGGTTGTATTAACCTTCTTTTTCGTAATTAAGACTAATAATATGTACTAAAAAATTAAAAAGTACATTTATTTGCTTTCACAACTTAAAATTATTAAAAACGAACTAAATATGTAAGCGTTTTCGTTGTGAAGGACTAGAGTCTGAAATAGGTCCGTGAAAGATCTGTTGTACAGATCACTAGCCCCCCTCGCGTAGCACTACTTCATACACTTATACATAGTTTCAAGAACAGCTATACTAAATATATTGTATAAGAAACATAATTAGTAATTACCCTTATGATGTGTGCACTGGTACATGTATCCAATGAATAATGTATGGAGGAGTTGGGATAAAAGCGAATAGTAAATAATCCTCACTAATATTATAAATGCGTAAGTGCACTGGTCTGTTTACTGGGCTGTGGTCGAGGATTCGAGACCAGAAGAAAATAAAATTGATGCAGGAAATAAAATTGATCATTAAATTTATCTGCAGATTATCCAAGCCATTAGCCAATGCTCGAAATGTGAAAACATCGTAAGGAAACCGACATGTCAAAGAATCAATAATCAGCAAGATATGTGACATCTGCCAAGACGCACTTGGCGTGTGTGGTGCATTCTGTCCTCAGTATCATAGGAGTCCCCCCAATGGTATATAATGGCTGATGATGGTGCTAACCGCGATACATTTTATTACCTTATCCAACTTTCCAAAATCAATGTAACTGTAATGAATGTAGAACGAGTGGTGGGTTTTTAAGGCTAGCTAGCGTCGCAACACTGAATTAAGGATTTCTCTTTTACAACGACTATTTTTATCATTTCAACAGACATACTGCATTTTCAAGATTAATTGTAAGCACCTGCTACATTGTGCTGAGGTAATAAGGTAATATTAAGGTGAGGTGGTTTTTCAGAGGCACTCTTATGAAAATGTCATAATATTATGGCGATGTATAACAGCTTAGTGCAGTGGTGGCTCAGTGGCGTGGACGTCGGACATCAAATCAAAAAGTCGGGGTTTCGAAACCAGGAAATACATACATAAATTCAATTTAAAATTTATCTGTGCATGTTATAACATCACAACTGCTCGAAGGGTAAATGAAATTAATATAACGTGTAATAATTATAATAAATAAAAAACACAATGATGTATCTTAAAATAACTAATGAAAAAGCAAATCTGGTTTACAAAACAAGTTGAAAAAATCTTTACTTCATATTTTCTTAATATCTCACAAACAAAAAAATCACCATACATCTTTATTCACATAAAAACTAGGCTATCGACCATCAAAGCCTAACACAGGACAACATTACTATCCAATTCCAGAATGTTCTAGAATGTTCTAGAACTATTTCGAACACAATATACAAGCGACCTCATACAATTTCGCCACTCCACATTGTGCAAGACTGCGGGTTGATTATATCCGCCGATATTCAAAGCGTATGAATGCACCTCGTTACGTCTTCAAGGATAGACGGAGCTTGGTTATCTAGCGTTGTATAGCGTCTGGGCTTCAGGCGTGTTCATGGGCGGATGTAATGTTAAGGAAAACAATATGTACACAATTTATTAATAGTTATACATATAAGGCAACATTAAAAATGTTACTCCCGAATATTTAAATATAGAACAACAAACGGCTAACGCCCTGGCTTCGCATGGGAGCAATTCTGCATTTTATATACTTACTAGCTGTGCTCCGCTCCTATTGGTCTTAGCGTGATGATAATTATATAACCTTCCTCGATAAATGGATTATCTAACACCGAAATAATTTTTCAAATCGGCTCAGTAGTTCCTGAGATTAACTCTTTCAAAAAACAAACAAACAAACTCTTCAGCTTTATAATATTAGTACTTATAGATACAAACTTAGATAATACATACCTGTGGATAATACATATCAAAATCAAATCAAATTCGAAGAATCGAAGATTTTATAGCATACCATGATACAAGTACAGACAGCAGGATCTGCAGGAAGCGACTTTGTTTAATAATTAATGCTAAATTATATTATCTGTGATACTATGTAGTGATAATGTTAATATGTAGTTAACTTATGACCAGTTCAGTGTTTTGTTAAAAAAAACCGTAGTATTGTGTCATTAAAATTTTTAAAATGCTTTGTTAGCAAAGGTTTTAGCATGTCAGAACTGATATATTGATTACGTTTGAGCTTTGAACAATTGAAAACCACAAAATGCTGATATGGTGCTGAAAAGGCAGCCCTATTATAGAATAGTCGATGACCGATGGCTTATTTTACAGTTCCAGTTAAAACTAATAACAGCTGGGATTAACAATACCCGACCCACGAATTCGTTCCAAACTCTGTATTTATAAAATAAATAAATATTTCAGGACATATTCCACACACGGCTCGATTTTTTGTATATTGAGCTTCGCCTGAGCTGTTTTTATACACTTACTGGTTGTGGGCTGTGGCGTAGAGTGTTGGATGTCCTTTTTCCCTCAATTATTGTAGAGTAGGCATGGTGTTTATTGGCCTGAAATATTTAGTTTTCTGTGTCCCGGGAAATCGCTTATTAAGGTAGATAACGTTTTAATTATTTCATTCAATTGATACATAACAAGAAATCTTCTTGTTTCATTGAAACAAGAAGATTTTTTGTTATGTGGGGCATTTCACGCCAAGCGGACACAGATTTCAGGGTCAGGTTTCAGATTTCGGTTATATTTTAGTATGTTACACCTGTATATATCCTCGGTATGTATACGAAAAATTTTTGCATTTAGAAGCTTAGTTTTCAAAATACAGGTCTTTGAAGATGTCAGTAAGCGCGAGGTATGGGGGACTTTGAATGTAATTATCAGTTCAAGAAAAGTAATTTTTAAATAAATTGATGACTGAATAATATACCCCATGAAATAAACTTTTTATGCTCATATTTCGAATTTTGAATTTATATTTAAATTCCTTAGAAAAATAAAAAAATATTTTTCTTTGTCAATTTTTACAAACTTTGCGTATTTTTAATTTTTTTAAAGATCATTAAATAAATAGCTTATATTATGTTTAAACTTCAGGCAAAGTTCTAGAGTGGTCATCGCAGGACTTTAGAATCTACATGTATTATAATGTCGAAGCGCGGCAATATCCCCATACTAGCGCTTAGTTGGTTAGCGCACCGTACTGCAGTATTTATCTCATTATAGTTAGTTAATAACACCGTTTCAGGTTTAAATAAGATTTTATAGTGGTAAATAACAAGCAAGAAAATGTTACTTTAGTTTTCTTAAAAAAAAAATATTCATTAAAGTAATATGACATTTTTACGACTTTGAATACGTATATCTCGTCAATTATTTATTTTAGCATAAAACTTATTTATAAAACTCTAATCAATTTTTAAAGACCTATCTGTTGACACTTCATTTAATTCAAATTTCTAGAATATATTTTTTGTCCCCGTTTCTATGGATATTGCAGTGCGTCGCGCTAGGCGCTAGTATGGGGATATTGCCGCGCTTCGACATTATAATACATGTAGCTTCTAAACTTCTGCGATGACCACTCTAGAACTTTGCATGAAGTTTAAGCATAATACATATAAGCTATTTATTTAATGATCTTTAAAAAAATTAGAAATACGCAAAGTTTGTAAAAAATGACAAAGAAAAATATTTTTTTATTTTTCTAAGGAATTTAAATATAAATTCAAAATTCGAAATATGAGCATAAAAAGTTTATTTCATGGGGTATATTATTCAGTCATCAATTTATTTAAAAATTACTTTTCTTGAACTGATAATTACATTCAAAGTCCCCCATACCTCGCGCTTACTGACATCTTCAAAGACCTGTATTTTGAAAACTAAGCTTCTAAATGCAAAAATTTTTCGTATACATACCGAGGATATATACAGGTGTAACATACTAAAATATAACCGAAATCTGAAACCTGACCCTGAAATCTGTGTCCGCTTGGCGTGAAATGCCCCATGTGCAAAATTGCATATCAACAATAAATATCTTCACTTTTAAAGTAGCTTTATACAAAAAAAACCTAAATCAGTGTAACTTTCATACCACACTCGGGCACCTTCGTTCAGAAATTGCTCTGAATTTTAGTTACGCGCGGAATTTACATAATTGTCTATTCATATTGGATATTGAAATTGTAGCCGCGCAACCAAATTGGATTTTGATGTGACGTTTT
Organism: Colias eurytheme; assembly: GCF_061535395.1. Lineage (NCBI taxonomy): Eukaryota > Metazoa > Arthropoda > Insecta > Lepidoptera > Pieridae > Colias > Colias eurytheme. The sequence continues at coordinate 11,384,925 of NC_142981.1, read as the reverse complement.
TGGATTTTGTTCGGTTTTCAGAATCGCTTAACTCGATATTTTAGGGATTGAAAATGTTTGTAGATGGCGAATTCTTTGACCATGAAGTGATTATTAAAGTGCTCATATTCCTACTCTAAGGACAATATACTATTTTTATAATTGGAGTTACTTTTGAGGATTTGCTTTGATAAAAAAAAAAATTCAATTCATGGTTTAATAGCTGCAAGGAAACTGAAAGAAAGAAAATGCAAAGGTTTTGCACCACGCGTTCTTTTGCAGATTAACAAAATATAAACGTTGAACCTTTCTGTTGTTTTTAGAAATAGATTTTTACCTTTGTTATACATTATAACACTTACTTTGCAAAGATTTAAATATTTTTTTGCAGAAATCACCGTACTTTAAACTGTACGGTGACATGTATAAATTTTTGCAGTTTGCAACTTCTAAAACGCCATAGCTCTTACTAAAATTAGGATGTGATTCTTCAATCTGGTAAATATATCTATCCCTTTGGGTATGGCGCAAATATATTTCGCACTCGTGTCATTGATCGATATTCTTTACGAGGAAGTGAACAACTTCTGTATAATGTTAGTTTGTGAATCCGCTTGGGATTGGTATGGCTGTATGGTCTCTCAGTTGCTACGCAAGCCCTTAAAGTAAGTATAAAAGTAGATATATAATATATGCCGAGCACACGTGTCAGAAGTGAAACTTCTTTGGCAAGATTCAAAGATACCAAAATCGTCGCCTTACTCCATGACGTGATCTTGAAATTTTACTTTCAAAGTGCCTAAAGAAGTTTCACTTCAATAATTTAAATATTTGAGCCATAATTTATGCTAGTACGGGGAACCCCCCACCCCCCTTTTAAACCTATAATGCATCAGGACTATATTTGCTTTTTGAGACTAATTTTAATTATTTCAAGAGCCTATATGTTCTATTTATTATGTGCTCCAGGTATTGAATCTACATATATCTTCACTCACTAGATATTTACTTTTTGTTAGAGACTTTATACATATTTTAACAGATAATATTAAAATAATCATTCTTTGTATCTTACTGTATAAGTCTAGTGAAGTCGTTAAATTAAAATACAATATAGCATGCTAATATTAAAGCACATAATATTATCATCCCCTTGTATCTGTCTATCATAGAATTTAAGGCAAAAATTCTAAATTTCAAAACGGTAAACTTTTCTAATTAACCACCCTTGTGAATGATCATAGAGTTTAAGGGTGTAATTAAACTTTTTGTATATGTTTTCAAATAAGGGAAACTTTGTTGTTTTCAACAAAATCTAAAATGTATTTTAAATTTATATTTTATCAGTGTGATGACAATAATTAAAATTAAATTAAATGTTGTCACTTACCATTGTCATAATATAGATGTTTAAAATGCTCGTATACCCATGAAAGTAGTATGCAAGTAATCATTATAATATATACTTCATGTATCGTTTCTCCAATTTGTTTATTTTTAATTAAATACCCCTATTTGTAAACATCGCAACAAATTGTTAAAGGGCAGCTAAATATTCCGATCACGGCGCAATTTACATTGACCCTACATACAAATTACGTTTACAACTGTTCTCCCAATGAAGTAAATATAATTTATACAAATACAACAGATTTTCCACCTGTATATAGCACAATTACCGAAAAACCCGAGTCTCGATAAAGTTCGTTTAATGGCTACTCCATCGGCATACTCATTCGATTTTAATTATAACTTATTGCTTGCTGAATATTTTTCGCTTTATTTTTTAAATTGTCACTTTTATATCGTTGTTATTTTTTACTGGCAACCGATGATTAAAATTATGATTAAAAACGTGTTAATGACGTATGAATGGAACGGCATTTCAAATTTTAAATGCCGCTCCGTAGACTGTACTTTTTTTTTAATTAAAGCAAGGTGCAAGATTTATATTGTTATAATTAAAATAATAATAACAACAGAAGTTTTTAATTCCTATATATAATAATATATATGCTTTATTTTTATGTTTTACACATTATTATAAAATTACTTAGTCTGCTCGTTTTTAAAAGTAAATAGGCATGACGAAAGATTTTGAAATTCTCTTCCATAATGTGTGTATACGTTTACTATACAAGAAAAACCCTATATTTCGGTAATATACTTAAATTTAACGAAGATTAAAGCCATTTTTCAAAAAATATTTAATATCTGTGCCAAAACAGCTCGCAGGTGTCATGGCGTAGGCGTGACGTCAAACTTTGGTAAATACGTAATTATTTGTACGCATTGCGAAGAAAACTAAAAAAGTCTTTATTTAATATGTGTTATAGAAACGAATTACAAAGTTTATAAGTGGTGTGCAGTATTGCAGTGTGAATCCACATAAAAATAATGCTCAAAAATGTGTTAGTAATTATTTCAAGCGAAAAAATAATAAGAAATTATTGTATAAAGTTGGCGCGGAGAATCCCGAACCATGTATTCGTGAATTCGCAATTATATTTTTGTTCTGAGTCGATAAAGCATACGTGAAACAATAGAAAATAAATAAAAATGCGTATTCTCAACATATTCATAACAACAAAATACATCTGACGTGAGTTGTTTACTTATGCGTGACGTCACGCGTGTTTTAGTCAAAATGGCGAACTTCAGAATTTCAATGTTTTATTTTATTGATAATCTCTTTAATCTTAATGTTTTTAAGATTTCTAAGTCGCTATATTTAATTTATTTATTATACATTTTCCCTTAAAAACACTAATACGATCATTTATGGATACTGTCGTCATGCCTATTGATACTCACTAAATTGATACTCACAGTCCTCAACAATTTATACTTATTCGATATTTAAAATTACTGTCCATTCCATGGTCCATTTATTAAACACTAGCGGTCCGCCCCGGCTTCGCCCGTGGTACATATTTCACAATAAAAGGTAGCCTATGTTCTTTCTCAGGGTCTAAAGATTGTTTGTGCCAAATTTCATCAAAATCGGTCCAGTAGTTTATGCGTGAAAACCATACATACATACATACAAACCTTTCCTCTTTATAATATTAGTATAGATTAATTATAGTTTGTATTGAAAAAAGGTGATTCTCAAACTTTAATTTACCTAACAGTCGGTTTTAATGTTGTTTTAGCTCAATTGCTATGAAGTTTATAATATTTAAACTAAGTTACACGAAGTTTAATAGCAAGTCAAGTTCTTGGCAAATATTGTGTTAGATCCAAGAAACCCTTAGCTATGAGAACCCTTCAAACTAACGAATATATTGAAGGCTTGATAACAATATCGGTTGGATATTCTGTAAGAAGCTTCTAGGCGTAAGTTTATATTGACGATTTAATACATTTTAAGTTAAGTTACAATTTACATGATTAATTGGTGAAAATAAATATTAAATTTTGTACCTTATAATATTTCATTGAAACTTATTTTACTTCAAGGTACCCTTACTTTACCGTACCTTTCCATTGAGATAATATGTACTACATAGTACCTACATATTATCTCAATGTACCTTTCACGAATTGTATGTTATTATTTGTTTTGAAAGGTAAAATATATAAATATCACTGTCATTACTTTATAGTAGGAACTATGAAATAATAACTTACCAGAATACATTTCAGGGAATAAAATTATTTTCTGTTAGCACAGTTATTTTGTAGTTTCTGATAGATATTTTAAAGGAATCTCGTAAGTATTTTTTAAATGTTATAGGTATGTTGTGCTAGTATAGCACTACATCAGAAATAATTACCTACACGGAGCCTTGGTAGTTAAATATTCTCAAAAATTTTGTGAAGTCTAGTCAACTGCGTAAAAGATAAATCTTCTCTATTACACAAGCATGCGTGAATTCACGAAGATAATCCTTATTCCTAAAAATGGTAATGTATAGCTTAAACAATTTTCTGCACGATTGACGGAGCATGTACTGTATAACGACAAAAAGTTATTAATGGATGTCTGTCTGTCGCGCTCAGTCATTCTTGCCTTCATTAATTATATAGAACGTGTTTTTTGTTGCCATTTTAAATCTACCTAGGATTTATTGGTGTCTAGTAGAAATATATTAGACTAGCTTTCCGCCCGCGACTTCGCCCGGGCCCGGGCCACCTGTAGGTCTACCATGAGTTTACGCACACGATACTCGCTAGCGATTGTAGTAAGCGGTTTGTATGAAATTTCGTACAGCGCCCCTAGTGTGCCGTATTAGAACTAAAAAGCCTACCATGAGGTGCATTATAGTATACTACAGTAGATAACGTATAGTAAACTATACTACACTCGCTGTAGTAACCATACAATTTTTGCACCATGAGTTCTAATTTTGACATATGTCATAGTTTATAACTATTCGATGATAGATACGTCATTCACGGAAAATAATCTCGTGAACTATTCACGTTTACTATTGTAGTTACGTCAGACGATTTAACTATGTCAACTCATGGTAGGGGTACTGATGTTAAGTGGTCACCACCGCCCATAAACACTTGTAACACTAGAAGTGTTACAGGTGCTTAGGATACTCTCTATTATTATAGTTTTATATTATCTGTGGTAAAGATTTTATTTCGTATCTGGTAAATATAATAAATATGTAAAAATATATAGGTATTTAAATTAAATTTCTTACTTATCTTTTATTTATGTGGTTGGTTTATAAATAACGTTTGTTGTTGTCCTTGTTATAAAAAGGTTTTATTATTCAGTTGCTATTTATGCAACTTTTGCGCATTGAACAAAAAAAAAACATCTTTTACAAAGGCAAAGTTTGCCCCTTTATTATAAGGTACATATCAACACAACGTCACTTGTATTTATAGTATTTTACAATCTCTCGATATATTTTACATGTTAAACAAAAACTAATAAATAAAGCCAATCTGTAAAAAATCAAAAATAAATCCTTGTATTTGTTATCAAAACAAATGCATACAAATTGTTTTATTTAAAATGCAAATACGAATTTGTTATCTGTGGCCATTTTAGATGCACGTGTCAATGGCCGACAGCGAACTGTCTAAATTTCCTGTCAAACGAAAAAAAAGTATGTGAGTGACCGTTCTTTTAGTTTTTCGAGGTTATTGTATATTACGTTATGGTAAAAAATTGCTGTTTGTTTATAGTGTGTAATGTATAATATTGACTTTTAAAAAGATTCTTGAACATTAGTGAAAATTCCACTATGCATAGAAAACTGTTGCAGATCAAGCTGATAAAATGCTCGACATAATATAGTAGGGGAGCCCAGGATGCTAAATGTGGATTTACTCGAGCGTCACGGGAACCTATTAGAATTGGTAGATTAGACCATAGCGAGAAAAAAAGGTCCTATAATGTTTTCACTTTTAGCGGTGGGGAAGGGTTTTTTGATTTTTTTTAATTTAAAAAAGAAAAAAATTGGCTTGGAAATACTCAAGCGCGTTAGATATTGATATTTTGCATGCTCCAGGACGTCACTGAAAAAAAGTATACGTTAATCTGACGATTTAAGTGGCGATTTAATCGCTATGAAGAAAGGGTAAAAAATTAAAGTAATATTATTCGAGCGCGTCAGATTAATATATGGGGGGATTAATTACAATATAAGAAGTCCCCATTTCGCTAATCTGACGATTCGAGCTCAACCTTAGGGAATTATGGATTATTCAAATTTTCCAGCGGGGCCCCTGAGCGCACCCACCAACCATAACTGCTCATATTGACTAGAGGTACTAATGAATAGCTAAGGTACCGTCCCTTATAGTAATCTGACGCGCTCGAGTAAATCCCAAAATCCCCCTCTTGGCCTCCCCTACTAATACTTTTATGAGTAAAAAAGAGTAGATTTTTAAACCAAATTTTTTTTAAATTTAATTTTGGACACAGTATTTGAATTTTCCTTAACTCAGTTCAGCGATGAATATTCAAAAATTATTTGCAAATAAATTTAAAAAAATCAACGATATTACCACAAAAACTGGCAACCCTACCTGCATATGAGAGCAAACGACGTGTCTCAGTGGCCCCGGATAGCATAGCTTCAATTTCATGTGTGTTTTCACACAGATGATCACGGACTCTTATCATTTGGGGCCCCGAGTGGAGGAAAATGGCAAATAGAAAATCATAGAAAATCTATTGTGTAAGGGTTATCTATGCGTTAGTGTATTCTGAGGGCCTTGCTACATAGGTACATATAATATAATGTCATAGTTTATTTGGTAGGTAAAAAATTAGTCTTTTTTATAAAAGATTAGACGTTACTAAAACCCTAGTTGTTAAGCTTACCCTAAATGTTAAGCTTACAAATTTTACTTCGTTATACATAATTTAATTTTCGTAAAGTTTGAAAATCTTAGTTTTGTGCTTCAAAAATAAATAAAAATAAAACCTTTTATTTATCAACTATAATGCATTAAACATCTGTTGAAATTGTTACATTACACAATGTATTTATTAGAGTAGGTATAAAATTGATTGTAAGAAAGTTAGTTAAATATAATTCTCAAGGGCCCCTTTTTCATCAGGGCCCCAATAAATTTCGTACAGATACGTACCCTTAGGAAAATTGTGCATTCCCTTCGCATAAGGAGCTTGCATTTCTTGATTCGAGTGTAGATTTGAACAAGAATATATTTATTGATACATCTAAGTGCATTCTGATGACGTGCTTCGAACATGGAAATATTTGTTGTATTTTGTGGTTTTGTGGCCGAGAACTGTTTTGTTTCTATTGTTAGGTTATTTGTATTGGGTGAAATAGTAGCAATTAAATGTTTTGATACAAATACAATGGTTTATATAAATAAGTTGTTATTTAGAAGCGTTTGATCTATCAAACGCTCTATCTATCTAAAACATTAATCTAGCAGTCTACTGCTAGATTAATGTTACGTGGTTAAAGTTTAATCATTTTTTAGTTTTAAAGCGAATAGACGAATGCCGAAGCCGCGGGTGAAAGCTAGTGCATACTAGACATGTGCGCCGATGCTCTTTTGACCGGCGGCGGCGTCTAGCATCTTATTTGCCGGCGGCGGCGGCGTCATCGGCGTAATCGGCGTGGATGGGGAAAATGAGTAAAATACGCCTAAATCTCCATTAAATTTCTTATTTATACCATTGGCGACAATCAAAATCAGAAAAAAAAACAAGGAATTATAAAATAGGGAAGTACGAGCAAAATATAAATGACAAGTACAAATAATATGCAAATTATTTTACCTTTTGTACTTGTTTCTTGCACATGTCATCTGAATCGGCCTTAACAAGATTGTCGTCATGTGGGATAGTGATGTCTACTAAGAAAATCCTGGAAGTTGCTCGGTCCATCACCACAATATCAGGTCTATTCGCTAGAATAGTCCTGTCTGTGATGATGGGCATGATCCTAGTACCATTTGGCACGGTTATTTTCCAGGACCGGCTCCGGCGCGTACTTGTAATAAGGCACTTTTCCGTCAAGAAGGCCATACTTCAGAGCGAGCTCTTGGTGGATAATCCTAGCTGCTAGGTTGTGCCTGTGCAAGTACTCAGTGTTGGCGAGCATGAAACAACCGGAAGTAAATTGTCGGAGAGTTTCTCCAGGACGGTGACACATACGACATAAGTCCTAGGTCCCGTCCTTTATGATGTACTTCCGATAATTATTCGTTTTAACCACCTGATCCTGTATCGCACAGACAAAACCCTCGGTTTCCCCAAAGAGGTCACCAAAACGCAGCCAGTGAACGGAGGACAAGAAATCTACATGAGGTTCATGCAGAATCCTGTGAAACCTACCGTGTAGCTCTTTCTCTTTCCATATGGCCTCCCTGTCGGAAATGCTGAGCACCGCCGGCTTTCCTGTCCTGTTTGGCCAGGGACAGGGGAGTGAGTGAGTGAGTCCTTTGTTACATTCTATGACTTCAGCATGGATTGCATAGCCAACATTGCGAGGAAATAGTCTCTGAGTTTGCATATCTCACGATTGTGCAGCAATATATTAATTTATTATTATTATATATTGCACGCCTCATAAGCGAAGCGTTGAGGTGGGTACTACTGTCACTTCGCGCAAAACATCTGATTTTTCAAACTTAAAATGTCTTTATGTATCATACATTGCACTTGTAAGATAATACATACACACACATATTAAGAAAAAACACTATTTTTAACGTTCATGATATTTTTGATGTCATTTTTGTTATTTAAACTAGTTAAAAAACAGTTTAAAAAAGTTCTGTCTTGGACGTCCGTGTGTCTGTATGTGCGGATCCTTTTTCTTGTTAACACGATAGCGACCGAAATACTTTACTAATCGAGTCTTTTTTTTTCTCTTACGCTTGAGTATGCTTAGGAATAGAACCCTTTCATTTTTCAGGGTCTGATTCGATGTGGTTTAATTGTTATTAAATAAACAAAAATAATAATTAATAAATATTTATTAAAAAAAAATTATGAGGCGTGCACTTTTGGATTTTCCAAATTATTTGAAAATACTAATGCTTTATTTAAACTATATACGCCGATGACGCCGGAAAAAAAATCGGCGGCGTCGGCGTGACTGAAACGGCCGGCGGCGTGCGCCACGCCGATCGGCGCACATGCCTAGTGCATACCCACAATTTATACTCGTCATATATAGATAGCCTCATTTCATAATGTAAATTACTTAGTAAGTAAATTACATTACATTTAAATAACTTGTGTCAGATCCATTTTACATTTTTCTTGTAATTGCAGTACTTTTCAAAATGGACGAACCTATTCCGTGACCGTACAAGTTAAAAAAAGTGATTAATGATATATCTTAAACCTGCGAAGTCATAAAAGCCACGTTTTGTATAAAATGTACACAGGGTACTAAAATATAGAGATATCCAATATTTGGCTTTTAGTAGTTCGACATGTGCCGGCTCGAGTTTTGTGTGGCCACAGTTGCACTGCAAAGTTTTCAAAGTTTTAGATGGTATTAGCTTATATATTTTAGTTGTACAGATTTTGAATTCGTGCAGACTGTAAATTTTGTAACATGGTCTATAAAGGAACTTTCTAAAATAAATATTAAGTTTATTGTTTAGTACTGAATCAAAATTTATTATTTGTTTATCAGTACTTGTGTGCAGTGAACATTGAATTCCCATCCGTTCCGTTTTAGTGTTTTCTAATTTAAATTAAGTATGTACAGTACATATTTGTAACAAAAATATGAAATAATATTTATTAGTTGTATAATCATTAGTTTTATGGTTTAACCTAAGTCTACTAACTACTAACTAACTACCTAGTCTAAGAACTGTTTTAAAAACCATTATTATATGTACATTTTTAAACTATTTTACACTATCAAATATCCAACAATCTCTTTTATTTTATTCATTAAATTCAGCACGAGCCTCTCACAAATGTTAGTGTTAAGATATAAAGATTAACAATAGAGGTATATGTAATGATTGTTTATTTGTGTTAATTTAATTTAATAATTTAATTTAATACACCAAAAAATCTTCAAATTTATCATACTTATAGCCATACTCGACAATCGAAGACGCCATTGAGAATTTTGTATCTATGTGGTGTAGTCTCTATATATTTATTATCTGTGTTAGAAAAGGGTTGTAATGGGGGTCACGTGACATGGAATCGTTTGAGCCGAGTTCAGGAAATGCCTTGATTAATGGGACACCCGAGCTACATGTGTTTTTATTCAATACTATTTGTTTACTTTTTCAGTTTCGGCGCTTTGGTAGTGGAACATATTTGCTGTTTTAATTTAATGTTAGTACACTATGTTTGCACGAATCTTTGTACTTTTTATGTAATGTTTTTAATGGCCTCAATTGAGCGTTTAGAATTGACTAACATATGGATACTAGCGGTGCCCCGCGGTTTTACCTGCATTACAATTGCAATTGCAAATTGCTTCTCTTCTATCTAGCGTGGTGATAAGTAAGTAGCATTCATTCCTCGATACAGGGAATATCCAACAAAAAAATATCTATTCACACCAGTATCTAATTCCTGAAATTCACAAACACTTTAGCTTTACATTCGAGGTATTAATATACTTAGTTAACATATAGTCCTACTTAATATTATAAAGGCGAAAGTTTGTAAGTATGGATGTATGGATGTTTGTTACTCTTTCAAGCAAATACTACTGAACCGATTACTATGAAATTTAGCACACATATAGAGGGTAACTTGGATTAACACATAGGTTTTATCCCGGAAATCCCACGGGAACGGGAACTACGCGAGTTTTTCTTTGAAAACGCGGGCGAAGCCGCGGGCGGAAATCTAGTATCATATAATACCGTGTAGTCGTGTATAATAATTAGGAAAAATTTAATTCTTTATTCCCACCAGCTACATTTACTATGAAATTATGATAATAATTGTAAAACTCGTAATTAGCGTATTGTATCATAGATATAAGTAGAGTAAGTCAAACTGTAAGCTGTGTAGTTTTCAAAATAAATAAATAAATAAATAAAGAACTTCTTTACCCAAATTCTATTAATCCCAAGCATAGCCAAGAGTCGATAAGTCGATAAACTAAAGTAGCGAAATGCAATGTTTAAGAGAAATAAAACTTCTTAAATCGCTACCAGAAATGTCTTTAAAAGGATTTACGTGAAGGCGAAGCTATTACGGGCGTTAACCGCTTGCTATCTGAGCTAGGATTAATGGACTGTATTTAGGTTTCCTTTTTAAACCTATGACGTATATTTAGTACATACTGGGATATAGGTATAGGGTGTAAACGCGCTGCTAAAAGTAGGTCATGGTAGTACCTACTCGAGATGTAATAGAAGATCCAATGTAAGCTCGAGCCTGTATTTTCGTTCGTGTTACTAGAAACAAAAAATATTGTTAAAAAAATCAAATTGAGATACAGATAATGTTGTTTTTTTCAATGTGTAAAAAATAAAAAAATACAGTTCAAATATGATGCTATAGATGACGTCGTTGGCCTCTGTATCTATGCTTAATTATAGGGGTGGGGCAGCAATGAAAAAAGTTGCAAAAGTTGGAAAAACATTTCTATTGCGAGCAGACGAAGTTGCATGGGTCAGCTAGTGTGCACTGTGCTGTATATTAAAATTTAATGTAAGGTGTTATGTGTTACAGGTACAGCCAAAGCAAAATAATAATAGTTAAAAAAAACTAAAAAACACGCTTAGTTCGGTTTTCTATAAAACGCGTGTTTTTTATTTATTTTTTAACTATTATTTATTTTATCAAATTAGGGTATTGTCATCGGTCCTAAATAAATCTACAAAGTTTGAACGAAATCTGGCCGTTTAAAGTGGGTCAAAATCAAGCCCAAAGAAGTCGGTTACAAACATACAGGTGAAGCTAATAGCGTGTAAAAAGCCAAAAATTACATTTCCCATTCTGAATAGTAGAGATCTCTTTACACACATAGATTTGTTGAAGTAAAAGCTAACATGGCATTATAATATTGTATGCACACTTTTACCAAGAATGTAATTACTATTGTAAAAGTATTTACAATAGTATCGTATTTCATATAAATAGATATCATATTGCCGTTTACGCTCTTCAAGGGTTTTCCTTTAACAATGAGAGTCATGAATTACTTTCCAATCAATCTTTGTAAAATAAAGCTAAATAATTGTTCTATGCCGTCTATTTATTATTTTTGTAGAGAAATCTTGTAAAGATATATACCACAGTTCCCCGGGAAAGAACCACAAGCAAGTAATGTCAATTTCTACCGAAAATTCCTCTGTGTTTCAAGCCGCTTTAATTCCTGACATTTGAATGTCAAAATATCTCCCGCTATATTTTATGTGTGGATTGACATCGGGTTCAAAATTCAAAATTTGCAGCATTTGTTATGCGAACGAGGGTTTTACATGATGGCAACCAGAGGGCGCTGTCGGAATCAAATGACGGGCCTCTGTACACGGAATAATAATTACGGCTAACACTATAGAGAGTAGAGGGTTTATTGTGTCCTTTTAGTTGCTATTTGGCTGTTTCTATGGTGCCAGTATTGATCGTTTCATAGAGTATGTATTTTTAGTAATAACTAGCGGTCCGCCCCGGCTTCGCCCGTGGTACATGTTTACGTTTCTCTACATAAAAACCATCCTCGTACTTCAAGGAATATAATAAAAAAAGAATTATCGAAATCGGTTCAGCCGTTCTCGAGTTATGCGCTTACCAACACATTTTGCGATTCATTTTTATATATATAAGATATAAATGTGAAAGCTTTGTGTGTCTTCGAAGATTCACACGTGAACTGCTGAACTGATTAGGATAAATATTGATATGTAGATAGATATAAACTTTTAAGACAATCGAACGTTACCAAGCTGTTTATATTTTTCGTGACTTTTTACTAACTAGACTAGATCTATAATATTTTATAATAATTTAATTTGCGAAGATCCCAATCTTGCCTCGATTAGTCAGACATATCATTCTACATCATTGCCTTATTCAATTTAAAAGTCCTAGGTCATTGTGTATTTTAAAGAAAAAATTTATATCCTCCTCACAACACATAACAAGTACCTAGCAAATTTTTTCACCAAAAATTGTACAAATAAAACCCTAACACATTTATAGCAGACAATACAATGTAACTCGCTGAAAATATTAAAGTTGACTCCCAGAGGGCGTGTACAAACAAAACCGACTTGTCTCTTGATAATTTCGTTTTTACTTTAGTTATTTCGCTATTTCTTATTTATGAGGAATAATATTGAATTTTATTTTCAGGAATAGTGAAGTGGATTTTTGGATAATTAGGCCCGGCGCCGATATGACGAAGCGCAGCGCAGCGCATTTTTCATTGTCAAACTATTTTCGACATTGTTTTCATTAAAATAACGTTCAAAAAAGCGCAGATCTATCTAATGATCCAGATTTTATCCCCGCAAAAAAAGCTACCAACAAATAATTTTTTATCCGTATTATAAATATTACTAGTGGTCCGCCCCGGCCCGGCTTCGCCCTTGGTACCTACATGTTTAAACTATCCTATCTCTCAAGTTGGATCGAACTGCACATGGTGTGCGAATTTTATTATAATCGGTTAAGTGGTTTAGGAGTCCATTGAGGACAAACATTGTGACACGAGATTTATATATATTAAGATAAGTGTGATTATGTTTTTACACGCTTCACCCTCTACCGCGTGTCCCGCCCAGCAGATGCCCGTTTCCAGGCCGGGTGGAAAGCCTGTAAGTACATACTTAATAGTTAATACAATATTTTAGATAATTTGTGGGTTAGGACAATTCCTAACCCTATTTCTTCTCTTCTATTCTATAGACAAAATTTTGTACCATGCTGTGATATAAGTATGGAATACGCCCCAATTTAAACCGTATAAAAAGTCCTGCAATGTAATGCAGTTTCATAATATGTAACACAAAGACTTACACCGTAAGTTGTAAACAGTATGGCCGAACAGCTGTTTACGTTAAAATTTGATAAAGTAAAACTTTGGCCGTTCGGTAATCCTGAATTGTTAGTTTCAATATTTTACAGGCGTGTGCATTTTTTTCTGTAATCTGATAGCTGCATAATCTTGGCCGTATGTTACACCGAAATGAATATTATAAGGTAATTTTCAATCAGTACCTAGGTATTCCAACAAGGTAACTACTAGATCGATGTGGTAGACGTACATAGAAATAATTAGTTTTACAACTTTTTGAATATTCATTGTTGACGCAAACTTTATTGAAATCGGTGGAATTTGTTAACTTATTAATGTCTCTTTTGCAAACAATTGTTTTAATTGAAATGGGAAAATTTTAATATTTATATTTTTCAACTTTCTGAATATTCATGGCATTGATATTATACCAATTATAATATTTATATTATGAATGTTTTTATTTTCATTTACCTATTGATGAACTGGTTGCAAGTAAAAATATTTTTTTCCTTTACTTGCTATGTAAAGTTTAAACTGTGAAGGTAATTAAATATATCAAGCAATCTTCTAAATAGATCTCAATTCACATACTTACATATTATTTTAAACGACCTATTTTCGAAAACACAAAAAATAGTCAATATGTTTTGAAGAAGATACGTTAGAAACACTTAAACTAGTTTTATATAGTTTACAAAGCACGGAACATATTCATAGTTCTATAAAATATACATACGAGTGTACAGCAATTCCCAACGGTGTGATACACAGCCCTTATTAAGTCCAGCTGACCTCACGTATAGTGAATAAGTCACAGTTTTGGCTCAGCATGTTTGTTGTGAGATAATGTGAGACAAACGGCTATGGTATTGCAACTATATATCGTGTAAGATACTACATACACGGTAATGTATTACTGTAGATAAAGGTAATTGTTGTGGCTACTAGGAGTTTGATACAAGAAGACTTTAGGTAGGTACTGAACTGAAAATAAGTTGTGTGGAGTGGAGAGACCATCGCTCGGCACTAACGGAAGACTCTTTTAGCGTTCCTACATTTTATTATAAGGTTATAGGTTTAAAATATAAAACAAAATCACATCAATCACAAAGATAACCAAGCGGATCAACCAGGATGTGTATAAAAAACATTATAAAGCTAGACAGATAGTAGTACCCGTGGCAGAATGAATACTAAATTCCTAGGTATGTATAAGTAGCCTGTGGACATCAAGCACAGTAAACAGATTGTGCTTTAAGGTTTATATTGCTTTTTTATAAACAATTTCAATTCCAAAATGAATTTGTTGATAATAAAACATTGAAAGCAAGGCAAATAAACAAACAAACCCGTAAAAGCTCGTATATGAAAGTTTCCATCACGCGATTCGTGGTCCCAGTACGTGAATTAGTAACATCGTCAATTTAACTCGGGAGCAAATCCATGTCCCGAGCATAGAATGGCTTTTAAACATTTATCTGTCGGTAGAATTTTCTAGAAACGATTACCAGTGGTTTTATGTTGTATGCAATTTTGTGCGCCTTTTAAAAAATAAAAGCAAGTTGTTGGATATTAATAATGGCTAGTTAAACCTTTAGATGATAAAGTAATAATCATTTTAATCGTATTATTATTTTCAAATTAAATTTGTTAAAATGTTATTCTTCGATGTCGAGTCTATTTCAATGCTACAATATATTTCCAGTTTAGAACAGTGCTAAAAGAAAAATATATCCACATCCAAACTTTAAAACATTATTCCTACGTATAAAATTAAAAATAATGTACATAATATAAAAACTTCGAGATGAAACTATGTTTACGTAAAAAATGAAAAAGCAACCATTTATTGCTCTAAATAAAATCAGAGAACGGGAATGTTTCTAGAACTTTCGCGAACAAAGGAGCCGTCAGACAATCGAATAATTAATTAATTTCGAAGTTTTTTACTTTCAGGCGAAGGAAAAAGTTCGAATTCACGCAATGCATCTGACTTGTACTTTGTAAATGAACAACGAAACACGTAAATGGGGAAGTTTGGAACAAGAAAATGTATTTAGACGAATTTGTACTTTGCTACTAATTCAAGTGAGTTTCTTTCGCTTTGAACTATCTCAAGTTTTCTTACAATTGGTTTCTGTCATGTAGTTTGTTTCCAGCTTATGGTTTATGGCCTTTATGGGAATGGAATTGTGATAAGATCACTGCATTTTGTGGTGGGGCTTAAAATGCAAGTAATATGTTATATGATTCTCATATTATATGATAATATTATCATGTTATAGACAGAAATATTATAAATTGATATAATTGAAATTTGGGTGGAATAAGAGTTTGGAAAATGAGTTTTTTAATAAAGATAAATTTCTGTGGCTTTCGCGTGAAATACTTAATCATAAACACACACATCCTCATCTTTTACATTTATAAGATTCTGCAGTTTTCCAAATTATAGTGTTTTGGTCTGTCATAGTTTGTAATATCATACTTTCTACAATATTGAGTCTTATTTATTTCCGTAACGCACAATATGGCAATGATTAAAGCACGCAATCATTGCTCATAAAATTTGGCCAGGCGCTACAATATCGCGTGAACGAAAGTTAATATCCAAATAGTAGGTATTACGCGAAGTTTCGCTGTTAACTTCCTTGAAACCATAGAAATCTAAATAACAAGACACTAGAAGTCGTAAGCGCGCGTGACATTGTCGCCGCTCAGGTGGTTACCATTCCACAAGTCTGTTCGTCGCTTGGTGGTCGCTTGTTCAGTTGTTTCTGACACGTGCGTGAGTAAACATGGTGTGTTGCAGCATTTCCCAGTGCGGAAATTCTTCCATAAATTGTAATTATACTAATAAAGGAATAACATTTCACCGGCAAGTATTTTTGTTTATAAATATTGCCGTTTTTCCTTAAAATTAAACAATATTTACAAGCAATACGAATGACACAGTCAACCGTTCCTCTCATCACGTTTAGCTATACATTGCCTTTTACTATTGTCAACATCTGACAGGTCGGTTGTTATAACGGCCAGATGTTATCAAATGACAATTACAAGAAGCAATGTACTGCATTGTTAACGATAAAGAGTAAATAGTCGCAAGCTAGTGATGTGATGTGTTAAAATTTTTCGATATCGTAATACGATGTTTTTTTGCGTAATATGACGACTGATGGAATAATTGGATTATATTTTAATTTGAATTCTATTTTATTTTTATAACTGATATATAACTTTTTAAACTAAGTACATCGATACAATCATTTTCGGACAATTTTACTGTCGATACAGAATCACATTAATTAAATATACAATAAAGGACATTCTTCGCTTAGGTTGACAAAACTATTTTATGTTAAATATATTCTTTGTAGATTTCCACAACGCCGTCCTGACATTAAGGACGAATGGATATCCGCGACTGGGAAAAGAAATTGGTTCCCTACAGGCTATAGTAGGTTATGTTCAAAACATTTCAAAGAAGATGATTTCAACGTCACAACAAAAAGACGTACATTAAGTAATTGTTATAACTCTTATAATTTTTGGTGGTCTGGCGCGGTTCTGCATCAGGTGTTCGAGATTTTCAAATTTAAACTCTCAGTTTCTAAACCCCCTCCATTTTTTTTAATATATAATGTACAGACACTGTTTTATTATTTGTATATACTAGTTTGTATATATAGATAAATAAATATTTAAGTACATAACATGTTTTTATTTCTTATACCTATATGTACCTACAGTCTGCCGTGGGCCCACGAGATGAGCCTACCACTGTATTAAAATCAACAACTATATATTTCTTATTTGTTAACTATCACTTAACTATCGATAACAAGGCTGATGAAGTCTTACATCACTAAAGCGTTGAATGAACGTTAATGAAATTTCAACCTTATTTCTATGCGTTGAGGTTAAAAGTTATATCTATCAAAAATTAACGCCCTCTGTTGTCGAGTAGCCGAACTTTTTCGTATTTGAAGTTTCTAAGCAAAAGGAAACAAAACATCTTACGTACCTAGGGATGTTATACTAAAATAAACCGTAAAGTCGTGATTTAGGGTACATATTAAAATGCGAAATTTATTATTTATGTTAGTTTTCATTAAAATGAAGCTTTCCAATAAAAGGCATAGTTTACTTGTGTGAACTGTCTAGATATCGTTTTAAATGTGTGGATTTTGGCGACAGTGGTTTTCATACTAATTATGACATAATAGCACTTCTATGTGTCTTGTTATTTAGATTTCTATGCTTGAAACTGATAAGGTTCTCTTGTTCCGGGAATTTATTCATATCCGCTTTGTTCAACAGACGTTTGTTCCAAGTTATAAGTGACTACGATGTTATTTCCCGAATGATTCGGTTAGAATCTGGTACTCACCAATTTTGCACTAAACTTTCCGCCTTTCTTGTAAATAAAGAAAGAGAATACACTTTTGCTTTAAAATTAGCAGCAATTCACGAAAATAGTAAAGCTAAAGCGCAAATTGTTGGAAAAAAAAACATATATCGTGAGCGAATTTTTTTTTATTCTCCAACGTACCTACTCGTTCCGTCGTACATGTTCCTAATGAACAATCATTAGTCATAGAATCGGTTCAGTAATGCAATAAACTTTAACAGGCATGTGAGAACTAAAAAGAATTGTTCTTTTCAATATGTGAAGTAAAATTTTCTAGCTATATTTGGTTAAAGTTTTAGCTTATAACTTAGCCCACCATTCTTGTAATCGACACCTATAACTAACTCGATTTCCGCGACGGATATAACATTTCTTGACAAAGACTGCTTGATTGATGGTCCCCTGATTGGGATCATTTGAATGCCTAATGGCGGACCTTTTTGATAAAAAAATCCCATTTCCGAATTATTGGTGCGGTTTTAAAAGGTTTTAATGGACTGTCATGGCTTGATGAGAAATTCCCAGTTCAATTTATGTTAGTTAGATCATGTTAATTTGCAATGGCTTCTATCAGATAGCTTGAATTTCGGATTTTCTCTTTCTACATTGCTTTCCAATTATCTATCTATCCTTCTCATCTCTATCAATCTTTTCTTTATTTCTGATATTCTTATCATCTGTTGCTTCAAAAAAAAGTAAGTACGGTTAAAAAAAGAGCGTATGTACTGAGCATACGTGTCAGAAGTGAAACTTTTTTGACAAGATTCAAAGATACCAAAATCATCGCCTCTCCATGACACGGACGTAACGGTATTGCCATGACAAGAGCTTGAAATTTTACTTTCAATGCGCTTTAAGAAAATTCATTTCAAAAATTAAGAAGTAATATTACAATAATTACTTACATACAATTAAATGCCACCTATCTATACACGTCTATCTAATTGGCAAAGTTGCCACAAAATCTTATTGCACGTGCAACTAGTAAGCTAGTTCATACATAAACCTCTCAGCCATTCCCTACATATGCAATTCGAGGGTAGTTGTTAAATCGCGCGCACTCGTGACGGCTCATTGCCATTCAAGCGTTCGCCGGTGAATGACGTGTTCTGCATACAATTTGCACCAAACGTGCTACGTATGCGGAGTGGCATAGTAAACAGTTTCAGTTGAGCGTTAAATAGATCTGTTTTGAATTAATTGGTTCTTCGTATCTGTATTGATTTAATAAATGTTTACATACCTATTTGTACTTTCACAGAGATGAATATGACATGAAGAGATGAACATACATGTGGTTCTTTAGAGCGAGGCTATTCTTTAAAAACATAAGATAAAGCCTCTTTTTGTTTAATCTTAATTTAGAATGTGTTTTCTTTTAAAATAGTAACATTGGGTAGTAAAATAAAACAAATTCTTCACATTACTCTTTTTATTAAAAAAACACAGTTACTTAATTGGATAATTAATTATATACGTTACGTACACTTACTTCCTAATATAGTAACATTCATATCTGTTAAAACTTGATAAAGTATCAAAAGCCACATTGAAAAAACACTCACTACACACTGAACGACGCTGATTGGTCGGAATAACCTCCAAAACCGTTCATTAGCTAATTGCGATTGGTTCGTTTCCCGCCACAAACCGACAGTTGGCAATTCGAATTTTAGATTTGTAATTGGAACGATAACAGACGTTGAAATCTTTGATCAAGATGGCGGAGTTTAATGGAAAATGATACGAAACGTTGTCATAGAAATGTGATACTTTTAGTAAACATTACGTTAATATGACGATGTTATTTTGCTGGAAAATATTCGTGTAACGAGACGAGACGTAGCGTATTTATCATAGTCGAGTTAATGAAATATATTATATATGTAGTTATGCTTACATAAATATCTAAAAATGATATACCTAATTTACCTTCTACGCGAACAAGCTATACCTATATTAAGAAGAGCTGGAACGTCAACACATTTACACATTTCACATGTTAGGCCGGGAGATAATGACACAAAATTTCGGGTCATTTGTAACAGGATTGTAAGATTTTATTCGTAGTTACACCGGAAAAGTATGGCATGACACTACCGACTACATCTTTTTTATGGGCTATCGGTAAATTCTAAAATTTTTGTGTTACAAATCGTTTGACTTTCGCTATTTATCCGACGAGTTCGACTAACGCCCACGCGACTAGTCCGCCGGTACCAGCGTTCTGACCATCATTTTTCTTTTAGTCATTGCGTAATAAGACCCCTGTAGAACCGCCATTCTGTTACAAATGACCCGAAATTTTGTGTCAGTATCTCCCGGCCTATGTGTAGCTTTTATTTTGCAATTGTTTATAAATACAGGGTGATGTAATTGGTGTAGTACGAATATCTAAAAATCTATGAAGAATTTTGTGATACAGTAAATGGAAGAATAATTATAGACTATTTTACAGTATTTAATAAAATCATTTAATTTTTTGTTCATTTTCATTAGAAATGTCAATTTTTCTCACCAATGTGGAAATTTGGATGATAAGGATCTTGTTAGAAAAATATAAATTTTGACTAAAATCGGCATTTTTTTTTCAAAAATCAAATTACCAATTAATAATCAGAGTTATCACCATTTACATTAATTTACAAACGATATCGGTTGTTCTTACTTAAAATTGAATACCAATGTCTTATTGCGGTATGTGTTTTTTGGAAGTGTTCGTAAAGTTGTTGATCCGTAATTAAATTTTGCGGAAAATCTTTTAGAGCGCTTAGTTGTGACATATCCTAAGCATATTCAATAGAATTAAAAGACGAGCGAATATGCAAACCAGTCTAAAACTTGAATATTTTGGTCTCGAAGAGCGGCCGTTCCCTGTCATGTCGTATGCGAAGGGACATTATCATTCATGAGTAAGAATTTCTGGTCCATTTTTACTTTGTATGAGACAATACTTTTTAATTTACTACTACTTTTTAATTTACTACCTCCTCGTGTTTTTATACTACCTTTGTAACCAACAAACGCGCTGGATTCATGCGCCAAAGTAGACTCCTGATCCGGACCCACATTATGATATTCCCGTGATGATATACATAGATGTACCTCCTGAGGATGCCACAGATGGCTAATTATCCCAAGCGTTTCTCCGGCTCGTGTTCTTCGTGGATCCGGATGAAAACCTAACCGGAATCATTGGTGTGTTGGGAGTGAGCGTACACGTGTTATTTGTATTGTTTTTATGACCTGAAATTTAATTATTATTTGATAATTGAATGATTATTAATACTTTTATCCAATTGATTATTATTAGAATAAATAATTAAGTTCATCAATTGATTTACTTTTAAATTATAATTTTACATTATGAGAGCTTTCATAATTATATTTGCATATACATAGTTATTTATCTACAACGCACCATTTTACAATTCAAGTCTAAAATGAAACTAGAGTCGCATTTATTTTTGAACATACTGTAAGTGAAATTGCATAAGTGTGAGTACTGTGAACATGCCAGCTTTCCTTAATTGACCGATACGTCAATTAAAATTATACGAACGAACAGTTTATTTTTATAGTTATACTAGCGGTCCGCCCCGGCTTCGCCCGTGGTACATATGAAAAATAGATGTTGGCCGATTCTCAGACTTACCCGATATGCACAGAAAATTTCATGAGAATCGGTCCACCCGTTTCGGAGGAGTATGCAGACTAACATTGTGACACGAGAATTTTATATATAAGACTAGCGGTCCGCCCCGGCTTCGCCCGTGGTACATATGAAAAATAGATGTTGGCCGATTCTCAGACTTACCCGATATGCACAGAAAATTTCATGAGAATCGGTCCACCCGTTTCGGAGGAGTATGCAGACTAACATTGTGACACGAGAATTTTATATATAAGATTTTGTCTTAAGATGTTGTCTTATATAATTGTCTTAGTTTTGTTAATTCAACGGTTCGATTCCATAAAAATATGTAAGTACAAAATACTTATTTTTTTTATTTTCTTGGCCATTCAGCGTCTTGAAAAATTCCCTCTTTATTCCTTTAATGCACATACTTAACATACTTAACGCAAGTCAAGGTAAGAGAGCATACCTTGTCATATAATTGCCGCTCAAAGGGGTTAAGTGTGACTGCGAACTATAATTAATTTAATGTGTAATAAGTAATGCGTAATAGATTTGTGCCAAGGCTCTTAACTACACTTTTCTTGAATATGACATCAAAAGGACGATATTAGTATTTTCAAGTCAAGTTTTTCATTTATTGTTGTATAGAAATAGATATGGTATTATAGTTCCTCGACACGCACTTTAAAATGTAATTTCTTAAAATGTCTAACAGTTATTATTGAAATATTATCCTAAACTAAGCGGAGTCAAATACTACAAACCAAAAGCTGTTATGAACGGCTGTTAGTCGTTATTGAATTATAAGTTACGATAATATTATCTCATTTGTAATATTGAATACATTTTTCTGAGTGTCTAATCGACATTATAATTTGAACAGCTTATTGAACGCACATTCAGGAAAATATTGTGTATTAAACTTCAATAACATTTTCGTAGGCAGCACATTTAATAATTAAAATGTTGTTACTCCCGTTAATTACTTAAAATTAATGGGGAAAATTTAAGTTGACACAGGAATTTCATCATTTTATAATGAATTCAAACATGAATAGGTTTATACACGAATATTTGGATGCATTTTTGATGCTTTGTAAAAAAAATTGGATTAATATTATAATGTCAGTAAACAAAACTAAAGAATATGCTGGTTACCTGTTAAAATAAACTACCACATTTCTTTTATTGCAAATATGCATTCGTACATAAAATACATACAATGTTTAAACATAACTAAATAAGACTAAAGACTCAGTTCATATCGGAGCGTCTAATAAAGTGAAAACTATAAAAGTTTGAAGCAATCAAATTTCGTACACGTTTCTCTTCGACATGAAAACATTCATCATATTATTAAAAGCCATAAAATAAGTCCAGTAATAAAGCACCGGGTTGGAAAATATAAATTTCCATCGCGGTGAAATTACTGGGTATCGTAACTTAACCCGTGTTTACAGGATACCTTCAAAATTGCTATTGGTGGCCACAGGTAGGGATTTCGCCTTTACGGAGCCCCAGATTTTTTTATATATGTATTAGCAACGCTCCAGAAAGTCCAGGCTTTTCGCTTTTTTGAGTCAGATTCCTAGGTGGAGAAAACAGAGGATTTACCTCTGTCACATTATTATAATTTTATTTAAAGAAGTGTCTACAATCGTCAGTACCGAAGCAATGCCAGCACCAATTACGAATAATTCTTGATGTCTCTCTGTGTTAGAAACAGAAATTGGATCTTTCATCAGCCTAATATTTAGTCTGTACATTATCATTTACGTACGTGAATCTCAGTAACGCATAAGTATCTCACAAACCTCCTTTAGAGGCCCCAAATATAATTGAGGCAATGGGGCCCTTAAAATGAATTTTACAACTGAATGTAGGAACAATTGTTCCTTTAAGGTTTTATTTGCTTTTAAATTCAGTATAATGTCGGTAGATAATTCTGCTATAATTTGTGTTTTAGAAACTTATGCCAAATATATTTGTTTGATAAATGTTGATTATACGTACTAAAAATTCGTGTTACTGCGGTAGGTAATTACACTTTTTACGTATAGTAAAATCTATTAAAATTACTGCAGTAGCGCTATTATTTTTTTAATGGGAAGATATAATGTAAAACTACATTACCTACAATAGATTTTGGTCGACAATACAATCGACACACTTTAAAGCTTTTGTTTTCAAAATTATTTGTTAATGTTTGTTTTACTTTTAACCCACCTCTTCTTCTTCTTTTTTCAAGTGGTAACTCCCGATCCCAGAGTGGACGGATTCTGCCAATGTCAAGTTTTGAACAGATGATCAATTTAAGTTAATGCTCATGTTATGCGTACTCTGTGCTGAGAACCCACCTCTAAGTATCAAAATTGTTACAAAACTGCTGGATTTTTAATTTGAGTTAGTAATATTAATATTATGCCAATTAATCAAACTCACAAGCAAAGTATTGTTTGTAAACATCAAAGAAACTCTTTATAAATAAAACAATATAGGGCAATTAAGTATAATTGGTATTTATTGAAATAAAACACGAATAAATAGAAAATTCAGTGGAGTGCCTTCGTTACATTTACCCTATCTTAATAGCCATTTTACGGCCTCTTGTTGACTTTTCGCTACCTGTACTCTTGCCTTGAATTAATCCGGTTTTTCGACTTATTTCAAACGGAGATTTTAAAATTTTTTTCATTTCTATTCGTAAGAGGAAATGCGTATAACATTTTGAAGTGAAACTTCTTTAGGCGCGTTGAGAGTAAAATTTAAAGGTCGCATCATGGCACGTCACATCATGGAGAAAGGCGACGATTTTGGTATCTTTGAATCTTTTCAAAGAAGTTTCACTTCTGACACGTATATAACCAAATAATCAAAAATGGATATTTTTATAGTCAAATTAACACATGTTTCTTAAATTATATATTCTATTCTTCAAATTTTAATTCCGTTGAACTACTTAATTCATATTAGTTATTATGTAAATAAATATTGAAAAATTCAAATAGAGTTCTAAGACCTAGAATGCTATCAACGGTACCTAAAGCTCTGTGATAGACAGACGGATGGATAGACAGAGGAAGTTTAGTAAATACCGAATTTACTCTACGAAAACTAGAATTAAATAAAGAATAGTATTTTCAATTCGGAGTAAACAAATTTCGATAGACCCCGAAATAACTCTACCCTCTCAAGTACCGCTTTATTGTTATTTTTATAGCTTTTAGTAATTTACGCATTTCTAATGTTTCTCCCAATTTGTTGCGAAGATAATATTTAACTGCACGAATAATATTTGTTAATTTGTGAATGCAGAATAAAATACAAATGAAATAGCTTGAACGTTTGTTTCCATTTTGTTACTAATGACCACTTTCCATTAAAAATAATGACGTCAGTAGTTCTTTATTATGAATAAATTATTTAAAATGTGTTGTGTTTAACTATTATTGTGTTTATTATGTACTTTTGTTGTCAAAGTCGTTAATACTGTCGTTGACTGACCCGTTGGCTTGGTTGGTAGTGTGGCCCTGCCTTCCAAGCCAGAGGTCGTGGCTGAGAGGTCGTGGTTCGATTCCCACCCGGGGCATATAATTATTTGTGTGATGAACATAGATGTTTGTCTGGGTGTTAATCCTATAATCCTAATATACTATTATAAAGGCGAAAGTTTGTATGTATGGATGATTGTTACTCTTTCACGCAAATACTACTGAATGTGATGAATGATAATATGTGTGCTTAATTTCATTGTAATCGGTTACAATGAAATTAAGCACACATATAGAGGGTAACTTGGACACATAGGATAGGTTTTCATTAGGAAATCCCACGGGAACGGATTTTCTTTGAAAACGCGGGCGAAGCCGCGGGCGGAAAGCTAGTTATCTATATAAGTATTTATTTAAAAATTATATATGTATGTATTTATCAGCCATCTGGTTTCCATAACTCAAGCGAAAGCTTAGTATGGGATCAGTTTGTGCCGTGTGTGAAAATTGTCCTGAAATATTTATTATAATATTCATATGGATTTATGGATGAAATAATTTTATGTTTTTATTCAAGTTAAGTTCATTATGTATTTATATTATAGACTAGCTTCCGTCCGCGCGGAAAAATTAAGAAAAATTAAGATTTATTTGTTTTCTACGTATTTTTCCGGGATAAAAAGTATCCTATTTTATCCCCAGGATAATAAGGTATAATTATACCAAGTTTCATCGAAATCGAACCGTTAGTTTTTACGTGATGCCTTCACATACAGACAGACAGACAGACAAAAAAATTTTTAATCACATATTTGGGTTTGGTATCGATCCAGTAACACCCCCTGCTATTTATTTTTTCAATATTTTCAATGTACAGAATTGACCCTTCTACAGATTTATTATATGTATATAGATAACATTTTTATAATTTGAATTTGAAAAAAAAAATTGCCTACTAGGATAATAAACTAAAAATTTAGCAAGTAGTTTAGGAAATTCGCTCCTTACGGTGCCAAAATAGCTAAGACCAAATTGTTTTACGCCAAGCAAAGTGGGCACGAGTCAGCTAGAAAATTGTAAAAACGAAATAAAATGCATGAAATTTTTTACTTCTCTACACTATTCTTTCAATAGATATTTTTTACCATTTTATAGGTAGTAGTTTTATGAAAAGTAATTTAAGTTAAAGTTCTCGATACAAGAAAACATTTTGCTACATTGTAATGTTTCCAGTATCACTAGATACATACATACCTAGTATAAAACAAAGTCGCTTTCTCTGTCCCTATGTCCCTATGTCCCTATGTCCCTATGTATGCTTAAATCTTTAAAACTACGCCACGGATTTTGATGCGGTTTTTTTTTAATAGATAGAGTGATTAAAAAAGGAAGGTTTTAGTATATTATGATTTATTATGTTTTAGACAAAGCGAGCGAAGCCGCGGGCGGAAAGCTGGTAACAAAATAAAAGGGTAACGATGATATAATAGTACCCTATTTCGTAAGTTGTTCACGCTGCAGATGCGGGGATATAATTTATGCCTTATGGTAATGAATGAACGAACAATGCTGCAACACCAAATGTGTAAATTAGATAGTTTGTGCAGGTTTGTATAAGATATAGTTAAACTGATGATATTTAAACGGTTTTAAGCTTTCGATTCTAATAAATTTAGTACCTAAGTTAGTAGTACTTTATGTAGTAGGTATCTAATTATTTAGTAATATGTGGTAGGTGGATAATATTTAATAAAATGTGTGCTGTTATTGATTTTCCTGATAATATCATTTATCTATCAGTGAACACCTCATCAAAATCGGTCAGGCGTTTCAGAAATTAACCGGTTAGGTTAGGTCATGGGCAAAAATATTAATAATGATTTGTGTTGCTATTTGAAACGATAACTTTAATGTAACAGTACCTATCCAAATTTTATTATTTCTTCAGCACGTTTAAAGAATTTGATTCATCTTCAAAAGAGCTGTTACCTACGAGTAGGTATAATTGCAAATGGATTTCGAATATATTCGAAATGTGTTTAGAATTCGACACATTTTCCAATAAAATGTTTTTTTAACCAGAATAGTGCATAGATTAGACTTGGTATGTTAATTCCTATTTTATAATTGATAAAGAATCGTATAGACTGTTGCAAATAAATAGATTTACAGATTCAAAATTAGCATATGAATTGTACTTCAATCACATTGACACATAGAGTGTCACCAGACGGTCTCGTGAGATGCGTTTATATCAGCAAGTATAATAAGTTTCCTATGTTTTAGTAGTGTTTTGTTTTGTGTGAAACGCTCTAACATTTCTCGAATTGACATTTGAGCTTAGTTTGTTGTAAGGAGCATGTATAAGAATATATTAAAACCGAATGGATTAATGTTTCCCAGGTCTAATTTAAAGAGCTAAATCAATACAGTGGTTGTGGTATTTTACGCCAAAATTCTTAGAAATTGGATCCTTTTTCACCTCCATGCAAATCAATAATATGGTACAGTATTTATATAATAAATAGTTGCTATTGACAGACACAATTTATGTCTTTGTTTAATGCAGCAAATGTTCTGAATAAATGTATCTTGTACAAAATGTGTTTATTACCATATTTCAGTAATGTTTAGGGAAATATCGTGTATAGTATTTACTTAATACTTACTTATTGAAGCACAGTTCAGGTAATAAGGTCAGGAATAAATAAAACAATGAAATTCAATGATGAAGTTTATTCTAATTAAATTTATGTGGAAACATGAATCATTACAACACGTATCTAAAGAAGGAAACGCTAATATATCTTAATTACCAAATACTTATACAAAATAACAAAATGTCTTTCATTGTTCGTTGAAACATAAAACAATCAA
Source organism: Colias eurytheme (assembly GCF_061535395.1). Taxonomy (NCBI): domain Eukaryota; kingdom Metazoa; phylum Arthropoda; class Insecta; order Lepidoptera; family Pieridae; genus Colias; species Colias eurytheme. Next base: position 11,357,106 of record NC_142981.1, on the reverse strand, counting down.
TAATCGGCTAGTGCCAGTCGCTTGCTCTACTTCACAGATAACTAAAACATCATTTAATAGACATATAAATTAGTTAACATTTGATCTTTCATTTACATATCTAACCGTTTGAACCCTAGAATACTCCCTTGCGGAACACCATAACAATTTTCTATTCTATCTCCCAGTAAAATATCACATTACACAAAATTCTTGTAAATGTTGTTGCAGCCTATCACTTACAAACTTAAGAATAGCGTTCAAGAGATTTACTATATAGAAATTTATATAAAACATTGACACACAAATAGGTAGGTAATGTCTTCAATGCCAAATATAATTCTTCTTAAATCCTCAATACCTTTTTAATACCAGACCTTCACGCATAACATATAAATTTTTTCAATAAAAGTCGTGTAGAATTGATATCGTTAGCACACAATTCTGTCTGGGAACCTGAGAAGCGATTGATCGTGTGTCACACAATGAAAGGATGACTTAAAAGTCCTTTTGGAAGAAAATAAATGATCATTTATGAATTTAAGCTTGTACAATAAAAGGCCAAACTGGTTTTATATATTGTGTACAAGCAAAAACATTGTAAATTGATTGATAAAATAATTTGTAAAATATATATTTTTTATCTGTGAAGTAAAGTCCAGCGTTACAAATGTTCCTAATCAAGCCATACACATGGCACTCCGGTATTCGAAATAATAATTATTGTTAAAAACAATGCAACATATCATGTGCAAAATTGTGCCTAGTTCGAGTTCGTTGGTGTCAAGAAAACACTAATCGATATAGAAAATAACAATTCTAACTAATTCACCATTGGTTTTTCAAATAATGTCAAAATATATTAAGAATCGGATAAAATTTCGTTTCTCGACCACCACGCAAACTCGATATCCGAATGTAACCCTACTTACCTTTAATTACAAAAAACCGTACGGAAAAACGTTCACAATTTTATCAATATTATTTTTTTATTATTTTCAGAAGGCACATGAAAATTTCTTACAAATAAATAAACCGCCCAAGCGTTCAAAAAGGTGTTTTGATATACTCGTAAAATAAGAGAAACGGTTGTGTGAGGCGATCCCACAGCATAAACGCTTAGTAATACATACAATGAACAAATACTTACACACTATAAAAATACAACAATACGCGAAGCCTATTCGACTACGACATTTAATAGGCTTGGCTAAGGTGATATGCCACTGTATACCTCTTTACATTACCATATCCAATGATGTGCCAACGTAACTAATATTGGATATCATGATCTCGACTATAATTTACGAGAATTTCAAGATGACTCACAAATAATAAAACAAATGATTGAAAACAGTATTACATTTCCAAAATAAAACAGTATTGAACATTCTAAACAAGCGAACGGTACTACGAATATTTTAATTCTTACTAATTACAAGAGTTGTTCCCAAAACAGATAGATTGTATGATGGAAAACGTATATCTGATGGCACATTTAGCGTATGTACAGGACAGCTATCGGCAGCAGAGTTAACATTGAAATCCACTTTGTTCGGGCATTAAAAAAACAATTTGCTGACGGTTTACGTAAGCAAGATTGTATGATTCTTTGAGCTACTTTTAGATGGATTGCAAAATTCTACGATCATAAAGATCAACCTTTTTAAGACTTTGTAACTTTAATAAATACCTTTGAAACATCACGATTAATAAATTGACAAATTTTAATCCAGAATTTTTCTTCTTTCGCAAATATGAGTTCTTTACAAGTTTAGATGCTGACATACGAACAAAGTGAATATCAATGAAAAAAGTAAGCGAAGACGCAGTGAATGCTAAAACTTTTACTCAAAACCGTTTACTCCAAAACATCATTGCATAAATACAACAGAAAGACAGATACGCGCTACGTCTACACTAAAAGTACGAAAAATATATATGTATTTCCATAGAATTAATTTATTGAAAGCTCGTGAAAATATTTTTATCAAAGTTACAGTAAGAATTGTCTTTTATTATAATACTTGCTAACGTTATACACGAATATCATATACCTACGGTTTAAGAACAATCCAAATAAAACGCGTAAAACTAAAATTGGTTCCTCTTAAACGATAACACGCAAACTTAATGTTAAAAAAAACTAAGTGTCTTTAAATGTGCTGCTTTGACTATAAATGATCGACTACTTGATATTAAAATATCTTTGGAGAAAACCTCCGCTGTTACTTTGGTTATGATAAATAGAAAACTAGAAAATATCGCTGTAATTGATAAGAAATAAAAAATTATTGCGAAATCGAAACGTCGGTCGGTCTAATGAAGAAAACTGAACAAAGGACGCAAATAACAAAGAATCTGATAACAATGTTGATATCGTAAACATTTACTAAAGTATAAAAATCTTTTGAATTTTTCAAATATTTACAAATTGTTTCACTACTCAAACACTATGGAAGCCAAAGTGACGAAAATTTTTATTTTACATATTTTACGCTTTCATATTTATATTACCTAATAATCTTATTTAGATGTTATTCTTGTTTAAACAGTGGTCATATTTTAATAATTATATTTACTACGAAATTTTAATAGTGGTCCAGATTTCATCGAACAAAAAACAATTTTGAATAATAATAACTGCTAATTCGAAAGAGACAGGATTAAAACGAAAATCTCTATAAAAAATACAATAGCCGTGATGATCTTATACTCGTGTGTCAACACCCTGCTATATTAAAGCGATCTATTAAAATATTACTGATATTTTTTTACAAAATTACATCACTATATCTACAATAAGCTTGACGAAACATTTAGGCCCGACATATTTTAACATAGGAACTGAACGGATTAAACCTTAAATAAAACGTAAACGTTAGAAACGAACGTCTAAAAATTTAGGAGAAAACAATCAGAAAGTGCAAATAACTCACCAAACGAAAAGGGTACACTTACATCTAATCTTACGTTAATTACAAAACTTACGTCTTCAACATTATAACAGCCAAGATGATTATCGGTATCTGCTTCGACTCCACTGAGAGCGCGTAACTTAATATCATCACATTATCAACAACCTCATTTTTATGTTTAACAACTTCAAAATCAACTTTATTAATATGTGTATTAAGGTCTAAAATGATGTCCCCTTTAATTTCTGGATCTTCACTATGTTTATCAGTCAGTTGTATGTGTTCAATGTCTTCTGGATCTTTATTATCACTTGTTGTGTGTGTTCAGTAGAGATGTTTTATCTTTAACAACTTCAAAATCAACTTTATTTATATGTGTATTAAGGTCTAAAATGATGTCACCTTTAATTTCTGGATCTTCACTATGTTTATCAGTCAGTTGTATGTGTTCAGTAGAGATGTGAGGTGGCGCGTCCACAGTGGCGACAGTTGCTGTAACTATGAACAATCCTGCTCCTCCCACTCCACGCTCGCCCACTGTGGAAGCTCCGTCTCGTATTCCCAACCTGGTCCCTGTTATACAAAATTTATAGTTACAAATGTTTCTAATTCTAAGGTTTGTTTGCTAAAAAAAATATATTGAAATTATATTAATTGTGCGTTAGCTATTTCTTTAATTTCAGTAGCAGATAGCAATTTTATTGTCAATTTTTGGCAATCAGTCCAGTGTTTTAAAACAAATAGAACGAAACGAGTTTTAGTAACTAGAAGTTGTTTAAATAATCAATAATTTGTTTAAAAACTCTTAAATAATCTATAATTTTATTTAGTCTGTGAAATTATTATTACTAATTTCTCTTTCTTATCTTCAAAATTAATGTATAGCAATGCGACACAGGTAAAAAAAATCTGCCCTAATTACGTAATAACATACCTTATACTTCCAAGCGTGTAGATACATGATTAGGTCCCTCGGCCTGGGGTCCCTGTATCTCACTCGGCACTCGTAGCAGTGCGGGTCCACTGCGGGCTCCGCGGACCCCGGGGCCACTGTGGACCCCGCGGACCCTGGGGTCCCAGCGGGCCCCACTTGAATCGCGGCGCTACAGCCGGTTTGCGTGGCTACTGTGACTTTCTCCGACTGGATGATTGAAAGTAAATTATATGAAAATAATAATAAATATTGCAGGCAATGTTTCATGAAGAAAAATGTAAAAACAATTATTTGAAAAAAGTCATATCGAATAGAAATGGCTGAACACTTGAACAAAGACAAATGCAATCTTTAAGACTACGTTTGCGTGTATTAAATAATAACAAAATATGTATCAGCTAAATTTATTAAATACTCGTAATGTTGGCAAGATTTAATATAACATTCACAAGTTGTATAGATGAAAGTAGATTTCAAATGAAGTGAATATTTAATCACATCAAAATAATATGAAATAAAATAATATCAAACAATTTTACGACCGATTAAAAACATTAACAAAGAATATCCAAACTACTAAATAAAAGACTGATAAAATATGTACCAGTGACATAAAATATAAGACTTATAGATACCTTAGCATCATTGGAGTCCTCGTTGCTGTTAGGCGAGGCGGCGGGCGAGTGCGCGCACGCGTCCGCCTCCGCACCGCTCGACGGACTTGCTAGCGTCGCTACAGTAATACACACATTATTCAAATAAATACAAATATAAGGTTTTCATCATTCAATTGATAAGTCATACTGTAGTGACAGTCAATGAATAAAGAGAAAACTTAAAATAGAAGTAGTAGCAATATTTATGTATAATGGTACCAGAAACATTAATAAATATATACTTTCTATATTTTGATCGTTTTAAGAACTTAGGTTATTATTGTTGAACATTGTAAATAAATTGAATACGATATGGATATTTTATACATAAGCATATTTAGAATAATTATTTTTGAATGAATACATTCAATAACAGGATTTTTACTAGATCAAATACATACGCCATTAATTAATAATAATGATTCATAAAAAACTTACGTGTCATAACAGTAGCTGGCGTCAAACCGGGCGCTGGAGACTCTAATCTCGGAGATGACTCTCGTGACGCTGGTCCCGTGTCACATTCGTCTTCACCAACTGTAACAATATGATTAATGATAAAAATCATGCAAAAATCACAAAATATATTTAAAAAATATGGTTGATATTGAAATATAAATAATAAAAAGAGTATTAAGATGGATTGAAAATGCTCTCAGATACTATGTTCTATTGTATTGTGCATCTGCTTAAATGTGGTATACTATTTTAGTTCACAAAAAGGTGAATAATGTTTGTACTGAGAGTTACATCACTATTAGTCTCTTTCAACACCTTATTCGAGAAAAACTCATCGATCATAAAAATTATTGACTTCATACATTTCTACATTAACATATTTGTTTGTCCTACTCTACACCATTTGATGCCCATCATCATAATATCATCTATCTCACCCTTATCATCAGCAGCCGGTTTCGAGAACAGCATATCATCATCCCCCGCGTCCACTCCAAGCCAATTCTCAGCATTGTGTATCGCGATCAGGTCTCTAACCAGCTCCTCATCAGATTTTCCACCCGTGTCTCCACCCTTGCCTCGCAGTGGACCGAATACGGGGTGGTTGTAGAGGGGATCGTTTACTACGGGATAACCTGTACAATTCGAGATGTTAGAACATTTTGTAAATCTATAAACTCAAACATTTATTTATTCAATTAGACTCCTCATAAAAGCTTTTTTGAATCATCATAACATTTTTTATTTACCACCGATTCGGAAAGCAGTATCTATGGAGAAGGACCGGCAAGAAACTCATAGTTGCTGTAGTTATAGTTGTGTAATGCAAAGGATACGTATTTGTAAGTTTCATGTGACTATTTTGAAATATTATTTGTGCAGCTATAATAATAAATCTATAATGTACGTGGTATGGTAGGTATAAGTGTATTTAATAAAATTTTTAATTAACTTTAGATATTTAACAATTATTGTAAACTAGCTGCTCCGCGCGGTTTCACCCCCGTGGCTCCACTCCTGTTGCCCGTAGCGTGATGAAATATAGCCTATAACCTTCCTCGATAAATGGGCTATCTAACACCGAAAGAATTTTTCAAATCGGATCAGTAGTTCTCGAGATTAGTGCATTCAAACAAACAAACAAACAAACAAACAAACTCTTCAGCTTTATAAAATTAGTATAGATATACTTACTATGGAAATAATAGATATTCGGACGGTATATACGGACATACTTGATGTCAACAGAGTATGTAACTTAATTCTTAATTAAATCGTGGAGAAATAGTTATTAATGTTTAAATTGAAAATGTTTAATAGAGATCATATAAATTTGAGACGACCTAACAAAATAGCTGATACGTGAGTTCATTTAGGTCTAAGTATTTCGCAGAGAGAAATTCCTAAAGTAAACCTTAAATAGATAAATAGTGGATGTCAAAAGATAACGTAAATGTGTTTCTAATTGCGTTTACCTTGGATTTGAATAAATTTAAAAGGCAAAGGCTGTGTTTTTTCCATGTATTTAGATAAATGAAATAGTTAACTCACGTATTTGTAAAGACCGCATATTTTTAGAACGAGCAACGTTCTGTCATTAATCCGAATATAATTCGTGGAGCATTCGTTCAAAACAACACGGGGAATTGCCTAAAATTTCACGAGCCACTCATTTTCATAATACGGAACTAGCGAAAACAGGTATTGTTGAATTAAAAAAACATCGAGCGAGACGAGTGGTGGACCCATTGTGTGGAGTAGTGGTTAAAATTAAAAAATAAATTTTAACAAGCGCTGGAAATGAAAATTGGCAACACGAAAGTAGAAACTTTTCGCCAACTCCATGATTGCATGCGAAAAGAGTTTTTTTTAGTGGATATGATTTTGCAACGTTGCGGTTAGTTTGCCAGAAGTTTTAGAGGCTTATGTTAAAAATAACCTTGGAATCCTTGGCAAAGGGGATTACTCTAGTCTCCCTGAGCGTAATATCAAAGTAAGTGGATTGCTTATACACTGCTAACGGCGTATAAAGGGAACAGTTTATTATGTTTTATTAAAGAATATTACGGCCACATTATTTTTAATATTGACCTATAAATGCTTTATGGGTTTTTAAAAACGTATATAGTTTTATTTTTTTGGGCAAAGGTTTGTTATCGTAATTCGTAAAGAATTAAAAAGATTTTCTTTGTATTTGAGTGATGGAATTTTTTTGTGCAAATAGAGATGTGCACTTTATTGTACGTAAATATAACTGTTGAGTGTACTAAGCTACAAAATTGTCCAATAAAATTTTTACTTTAGTTCTTGCAATAAAACTTACCTAAATACTGCAAGTGTACTCTGATCTGATGCATCCTTCCAGTCTTCGGCTTACACAGTACAACACTGGTGTTCGTACGAGTGTTGTAGCCGAGCCGCTTGAACACGGTAGAACAGTCCTTGCCCTTGGGGGACACCTTGCAGACCCCAATCTTGTAGCTGACTACTTCTATAGGCTCCGTGCACTCGATCTCCTCACTGCTGATTTGGGTATCATTAGGATTGAGTTGGAGGTGGTTGCTATGGCAACGTCTATTGAATAATTCTGATATTGCTGAGCCGAGCATTTTTCGTAGTCAAAATATTATCGATAATGTCCTCATTAAAATCTTATTCAAAATCAAATAAAAAAAAATATTCGCGAGGAGCATCGAAGCGTCACATGCGAAAGGTAGCACGCTGTGCTTTTGAATGTTATTTTAATGAGGACAAAGGATCGAATCCGATCAAATTTGGTACATAAATGGATTTACATAAAGGGTGCTTGAAATGTTTTCATAGCGCGCGAGAGGACCTTTGTTCGGAAGCTAGTAAAATACAAATACTGATTTTTTATCAGATAAGGGTTTATTTTGGAAGTTTTGATTAGTCTAATAAAATTAGTGCTTGCGTCTTTACTCATAAAAAAGAATAAGTAAAAATTTTTCAACAAAATATTGTGAAAACCATTTATTATTTGTTTTCAACTAGACTGTTTTTCATTGTGAGTTCCAGACATTTCGCTAAAAAATTGTTAGCTCATTTTTTCATCGGTCGGAGCGTTTTAGAAATCAATATCGGACTAAATTCCCGGGGAGCTACAAGCTTGAAATTCTAATGTCAAATAGTATTGGATGATGACAATGCAAGAAAAATGAAAATACCCGTTGAAACTGTTTTAGAATGAAATTAAAAATAAATTCTGATAGTTTACAAGTTCTATCACTTTCTATATAATTACCTATAGTATAAAGTTTTTGTCTCTCTCTTTTGTTTCTTTTTCCATATTATTGTGTTGTAACTTGTAATAGGCGAAATTTCGTGAGCACAAATATTTTGTTCATTGTGACTAATTAACACAGAAACTGCTGACCAGAACTGAATGTAATATGACCTAGATAGATTCTAAATCTAATGTAAATAGGTTCTAGATAGTTCTAGAGATAATACCTATTTTTTATCGCCGTACCACGCGACTATGAGTTGAAGCATTTAAAAGAAACGATTGAACATATCATTACAAATAGACACATCTACAATTACGAAGCGCACAAGAGCCACGCAATCAACACGGTTCATTGCTAATCGATTAGATGCCGCAAATGAATATCTTAGCGCAATTAACATTCATGTTAAGACAATGTGTAATCACTTAATGGGACGACTGTGTAATTAGATAAATTGTGTTTTCAGATGTGAGTATAAACTAGCTGGCAAATTGTTACTGGTGTTCTGATTACAATTGACTAGATGCGTAATAAGGTAACAGGGATATTTAAATATATGGATAATATAATGAAGGTAATAAAAAAGGAGGATGGTAAAGTTTAATATGAAAAGATAGGTTTATTAAACCATGTAACAAAAGAAAATTGGATTGATTGACAGTTAACGTGAAGTTAGAATTAATAAGATATTATTTATTGTATGGAACAAAACTTGCTACAACTTCTATGGGAAGCGTGATTTATAATAGTTAGTAAAGTAGTATTTACTTTACAATAGGAAGGTATGCTCGAATTGCATAACTGTGCTTATTTAAGCATCGCGTGAAAGCCTATTGAAATTTCTAATTACCCGTCCGTAGCTCAAAACACATTACTCCCAACGTCTCAAATTTCCTCGCGATATACCACAAACTAATCTGTCACGCGAATCCCTCCAACCGCAAGCGTTAAATATCTCCAGTACAATTAATATTAGGGCGTGTCACGGCGAGACAATATGTAATCACGTAATGGTCACGCATTAAATCTTACGTGACAGCGTCGGACAGCGGCAAAGCCCTCAAATTATATCCTGTCCACATTGTATACCACATTGTAACCATTGAAGTGGTGCCAAACGGTCACGCGAAATAGGGATGGGACATTCTATAGGTAGGTAAGTTTATGAATGTCTTGATAAAGGAGTCTTCTACAAAGAATTACAAATAATATTACGCTAAAGGAAATCCCAAAATTATCTAAGCTGGATAAAGTTTACTGAAACCCTATGCTTCTATTCAAACGAAAGCACTTATAATTCTGATGCTAGAATAGAAAAGTGAAAAGACAATTTTTTTTGCTTAAAGGTTAAATATAGGGTTAACCTAAATAATAAATAATAACAAAGATTAGAAACAAAATAAATACTTACTCAGGGAATTCCCCATCTACCCTGCAAACGTATTCCTTCTGCACTTGTCGGTTCCTGATCTGGTGTTCCATCTGTCTCGCCTTCTTTGGACTTCTCCCGAATAACAGGAGACCTGATAAAGTGATTTAAACCATGTCATGCAGAATTCAGAAAAATACTGTAGTATTGGTATCTACCTACCTTACCAAGTCTAGGAAAGACATTGCAACAAAAGTATTGCATAGATAGTACAGCCTATAATATGCTCTCGCATTGATAATTTGTTTTATATATTAAAAAAAAAACTTAACATATTTTGTAAATATGTTGTGTAAAATGACAACAAGTTTAACAATTAATATTTATTTGCACAAGGACACTTTCACAGTTCAATGAAGTTCACGAAATAGATAAAGTTTAAAAAATTAATTGGCTGCAGGACTTATGAACATTTGGAATAAATATAATTTAGAATTCAATCGAAAACTAATACATTTAAATTAGTTTCGGCGCTATTTCGTTAGGGTTTTTATCGTTCAATATTCAATTGCTGTTTACAAATCAATGAGCTTAAATGAAAATCAGACTTTCAAAGACCACGTTTATTGTATTAAGAGTTGAGAGAAATTTAAAATTCATCTCGCAAATTTAATATTAAAAGCATCCTAATTCAACTAGTAAAGAATCTTGAAAAGTCGCGACCTCAACTTGAAATACTTGATAAAGTAAACCCCTTTCACAAACGTAAACATTTCAAAGTAGCTGAAAATAACATTGATATTTAAGCGGACAAAAATAGAACGTTAGGCAAAGATTTCCTAAGCCGTTCGTCCATTACCAGGGTACTGAGAGATCAACTCACTCAAAGGCTTTTAAAGGATCATAGCGAACCCACCGTGAATACTAACAGATGAAGAGTTCACATTTAAAAGGGAAATCGCGAGTGTTAGAAATCATTTTTACGAGATAAGTATCTATACTTTTGAAGCGTGTAAATTTCTAGCGAATTATCTTGATCGCTTTATCTTATATAGTTTCTTTGATATAATTTATTGTTTTATGCTATATTCGATTTTTGATACGATAATATCGATTATATAATAATATATAGGCTCTATCATCCATCATCCTTCAACAAAAGCCACAATTAATTTCTGAATATAACTAATTTACATAAATATTTCTCTACTGGTTGTATTCTAATACTTATTGTCCTACATGCACATACTATGGAGCTTACTTTTTTACATAGTATATTTTACCCACACCTATTAGTCTATCAGTATATTATTGTCCCTATTCTTGTCCCTATCAGTCTTATTACAATTAACTTCGTCCGCATGCAAATCAATATTTATGTAAGATCTTTTCAATTAATTAAACCAACATACTTTCAATCTTTATTGCATACTATATTTCACTCACATAATTCAACTAACCAAGCAAACTTCAGTTCTATATCACCACTAACATTAGCTGTATATATTTACCTGACGTCAACCTGTCCAGTCTATGAATGGTCCTCAGGTTCTTCAAGTTGTACTCCTTGGCAAGTATGAACACCACCGTGTTGTGACGGTATCGGCCGCATGGATGCACCTGTGTGTTCAATTGTTATTTATTTGTTAGAATTTGCGTTGTGTGCGTGTGATGTGTTAAGATGTACCATTTGATAGGTGAATTTAGACGGTTTTTATGTCCCTGCTTTGAAATAATTAACTAGATCACAAAATTATGAATTATTTTTAAGTAATAGGAATCATTTCGTATTATTAAAATGTGACTAATTGTAGGAATTATAGTGAATTTTCGGTTTAAATATTTTTAGAAAATAACGACAGTAGTTCGATTTAAATATAAAAAGTCATTTTCTATGATTTCGCATCTAAAATTCTAATCTAATAAAGAATGATAATAAACTCTTAGAGAAACATCTAATTCTCACAGCACACAACGCTACCAACCAAAATACTTAACTTAGGAAATAAAATTAAAATCAGTGTCATTTTTAAATAAATTTTTAATAATTAAACAGTGCGAGTTAACACAAGCTAGTGACGTGTAAGCGAAGCACTAAAAGCTGGGGTTATACGAAATATTCTTATTTCAGTTAGTTGCGAGTTTCGATGTAAAACATAAATTTCTCTCCAGCAGTTTGTTCGACAAAAACTTTAATGTTCTTTACGTGATTGTTATGATAAAATGTCAAGAAGTAGAGCTTTATGCTCCGTTGCTATAATGATTCTTCTTGCTTACGGATCGTTGAATTTTGACGTCACTTTCTTAGAATGAATAAGTCAACGGTTCGTAAGGAAAACGTTTGTAAGAAGGGTGTGAAATTAATTCAGGGTGTCCAGTGCTATATAAAACTGCTAACAAATATGGTGTCCTGAAAATAGACAAAACGATAGAACTATATCTATTGATATAAATTTACGAGTTCTTTTTGAAAAAGTAAATAAAAATTGCGTGTGGAGAGAAAATTATGTTAAAGCAATACAAACCTGTAAAAAATAAACATTTCGATATCCACTTGTAGGTGGTATTACCGTCTCAGCTATTGACCGAACTCCTCAATGAAAGTGTTACATATTGAAACAATCGTGTCATTCAGGTAAAAACGTAGTTTAACGCAAATAATATGTAACACTTGTTGACAATCTCATGGGCCCGTACACCCAAACCTACCTAGTAAGTACCGACATTTCTTTTGGCGCGAACCGCACGGTCTTTTTTTCTTCAAAATACTTCAAAAGACGCAAAGGAGTTTGCACTCAAAGAGCATGCAAAGAACATGCTAGCCTCTCCGAGGGCTGGTACAAGCGACTCACCGGTAGCGAGCACGGCTTATCTAGGACGAGGAGGTCCTCATCGGCGTATATGATGCGCAAGGGACAAGCTAGCACTGGCGTCTCGTGCCTGGCCCATCACAAAATAACAGTGGTCAGAGCCAAAACACATCTGGACGACACGACATTTTGTCGTGACCCGATATCGTGTGACGACCAAATGTCGTGTCGACAATTTCTCTGTTTTATTCGCGAGAGATGTGTTTTACCCCTTATTTGTTATTGATTATTGCGTCACACATCTCTGACATTTATTTACATTGCTATTTAACATTTGACAATAAATACGTTAGAACAAGAAGTAGGTAGGTACTACTGATGTATAAGTATATGCCAAAATTGTCGTTTCGCATAGCGTTTTGTGTTTTATATTATATATGTGTAAGTGTCTACAATAATGGTGATATTCGTGCCAAACTTCATACAACTCTTGAATAATTCAAAGTGCATACATGAATGTGCATTGCACTAAATACCTACATGAATATGATGAGTTGAGAAATCGTTTACTTTGCACTCTTCGTTCAAAGAGAGGCCTTTTTATGTGTATTTCGAAAATAGTATAGCTAACAAAGTTATTTTATTATTTCAATTTTAAAATGTTGCCTGTATAGTAAATTTTAAGGAATTGCTTTTAAAATAATTTTTAGTTGAGTATTTTGTGTGCTTTTGCTGAAATTTGGAAAAAGAATAAATATTTTTGAACAAAAGATCATGAACGGAACGGAAATAGTGGAAACTAAAGGTTAAAACGTTAATTGTGTGGAAAAAGTAAATAAAGGTAAATTCGTTGTTTATTTAAGCAGGTTGAGATAGTGCAAAGTAGGAAATAAAAACATAACTCCAATCTATTGTCAATCATGAAGGTAATTAAGGATATTATTTATTATACGCAAAGGTGCAGAATATTGTAACGAATTACTAATCAGTAAAAGAACCAATTCTAAAATTAAATAACAATTTGGAATTTATTCATCCAATTCATAAAATGTATTTCAATAATTACAGAATTCGTTTTATTGTTCAATTACCGAAGTCAGGTCAAGGTGCCTTAAACAATTTGAGGGTTTAAAATGTATTTTTATTGCATATAATCTTCATATTATACCAGATTTACGACATTTTCATGAAGTTGTTTTAACATGTAAATTATACATATTACGTAGACATAAATTAGTACAAATTGGTGATGTACACCTTAATTAAATTACACATAATTGAATTGCAATACACGATTATATCCGTTTTCGTATGTAGTCACGCACACATGCAGAGGTGTGGCGTACAAGTGTAATCCACAGAGAAGCCCTATGTGTTCATCACATAAAGGTGTTAGTTCTGATTTATTGAGCGCATTTTAAAGTAGGACGTGAGTAATTTTTAACGGTACTAAATCGCGGTTTATTACCTAAACGTAAACTGAATAAAAAGTTTATAGAAAATTACTTGAGATATAAAAACCGCAATCTCGTTACGAAAATGTGTCAATAACATTTGTATAGTATAATAATTTACTTTAAAATTGAATTACTAATGTAATTGAGAGATTTTTAATGAGCTATATATTTATCCACAAGCAGCGATTTTTAAATCCGATGTTATACGTTGTAAATAAAAATTATGTTAAGTTTCTTTAAATTTTCATATAAAGTTGCATTATACAATTAAAATTAATCACCGTCGCTTTAGAAAAATAGTTAGTTTAACTTTGAATTGAGTTTCAATTTGTAAATTCACCGTGGAGACAAAAAATGTTCAAAATAAAACTCCTAGTCTTTTTTAGTACAGATTTGATATCTTTATGAATTTGTTTAACATAGTATTTGGTACAAAGCTTTGTTCTATTCACAATATGCGAAAGGAATGCTTTATTACACTTACAATAGATATTCCAATCTCGAGTAATAACAATAATAATTACCGATCAATATACCTCATATATCACAATAAGCTTCCCCGAAATACATATTAACAATAATATCAATAGGTTTGGTTCTCTAGAATCACTGAGAAGTGAGAACAATCTCTCATTAATATACGTACTGATATTGGAACCTTCTAGAATATTTAACACACCTTATGTATATTAATTTTATAAGACTTTATATTGGAAACATTTTATTATGCAACTAGCTTTCCGCCCGCGGCTTCGCCCGCTTTGTCTTAATAAATATATAATAGTATATACTAAAACCTTCCTCTTGAATTACTCTATATAATAAAAAAAACCGCATCAAAATTCGTTGCGTAGTTTTAAAGATTTAAGCATACATAGGGACATAGGGACAGAGAAAGCGACTTTGTTTTATAATTTATACTATGTAGTGATGTGTTTTCATATAATAATGAGGTATCCATATTTTTCTTTGCCATCAATATTAACCGTCGGAGTCAATGAATTGTTTGAACACAATTATTTTCTGATGAATTAATTATTTAAAATCTCGAATAGTTAAATCAAAATAGATTTATTTTTCAATGATTGGCTTCGGATTGATTATTGTTCCCACCTCTCTTTATCAAGCTACTCCATTACGACAAAAGTATTGAAAAAGCTCAGTAGGTATCTAATTGAGAAACTGCATCGAAATAATCGTTAGACGCTCTTTAATAATATCATAACAATATTAACATAACTGTAACAAAATAAAAAAACATCACAAATTCTATCGTTCCATTTCATACACAACGCACCACGGAATGTCCGACAAAAACTACCCAATACGATTCGTCCATTGTATTGTAAACATACAGTGTACAATCTCTTGATTAATAACTCAGCCACCACCGCATTAGTTACGACTGCGGCCCGTCGCAAATAAAAATCGCACAAATGAACGCGTAATAATAAACAACTGAGACATCTACATGACTTGACTTCTTTGCTTTTTAGGGTTCCGTAATCAAATGTCAAAACGGAAACAAAATAAAAACGGAACTGAGACTTCACTGCCTGTCTGTCCGTCCGTCTGTAATTTCCAGGCTGTGTCTTATATGAACTGTGAGACTATCACTCAAAATTTTCAGAGATGACATATTTCTGTTGCCGCTATATCAACAAATAATAAAAAACTAGGTTGAGCAATGGTTAGCACGGTCATAAATTAGGTGACGAAACGACACACGCGGCAGCGTGTCAAGCCAAGTTCAAACAAAAGACGACTCAGCGCCGTGTATATACATATTTGATTTACAATTGCTCATTAAAATGTTTGTACGGAACCCTAAACGTCGCGAGTCCGACTCCTACTATACCGATTTTTACATCATTATGCGTTTGTTGATTACACTAATTTATTTGATGCCCGCGGCGACCGATAAGCAAATCGAAAGCACCAATATTGTCCGCAACTTATTATTTTCGCCCGAGGGAATATATTTTATTTCACAGCAATATAGAGCATCGCGCAATGTCTTCTTTATAAAAGAATGTTCGTTTTTTAATTATTAATTTGCTACGGATCATTGGCGCATTTCTCATTTTGATTATCGCATTAGTTGCATATCTTTATTGTGAATAACGTCGGACGATTTGTTTTGTATGAAATGGCTAATGTAAAATTGTACATTTTTAGATATTGATCAATCTACTGTGATAAAAATAGCGTTACTAATCTTTATTGTAGCACACTTTCTTGGACACAAATTCATTTATCTCGTAAGTGGTCATATCAAAAAAGATTTCAAATAAAATTTATCATCAGAAAAAGTGTATTTAGGTGTTATTTGTAAGAGCTGTGCATTACAGGTAGTATTACGATATTACAATAGACAACGTTCTCCATTATATTCAACGAATCACATATTGAATATTTATCTATAGCTTTCGTTGATATCAAAGTATAGCACATTTTATCGAGCCCTTGTTACAACTCACATACCTACTATCAGCATGAACTCAGACTACAATAAAGCTGTACTAAAACTCGATACGAAGTGACATGACGGTATTATTAAAGGCACTCCATCACGGAATATTTCTTGTTAAACTCAAGGGACCGTTTTACATCCCGTCAAAGGACTTTGTAGCGAAAGCGGATTTTAACCGCAACTTATGCTTTGAACGCAATTCATGCTCGGTAATGTTCAAATAATTTGTATAATGACCCTTTTTGTAAGTTTGACGCGACAGAAATGCTATCGAAGTTTCGAGAATATGAAATCACGGTGCGACTTTTACACGGTATTTTGTGTCGCCTTGCCTATAGAATTATGAAACACGATCATTAAAATCAATGTTTTAAAATACAACGTTATCCTTTAAATAATTTTAATTGTTTCTATAAAAAAACTGTCTCGTTCACCTTAAAGGAATATGTTTAAACATGGATACTACGAGCTTCGCAAACGATAATGCCTTTATTTACAAAACAATAAAAGCCGAACAACATAGACTAACTACGTACTCACCTCTGCTTTACCATCACCATATACCAACAAATATACCAACCTTGGAACTTAAACTAGCGCATGCAAAGGATAATGAAGACTATGAAAAGAAGCATACAAATATGGCCGTCTCATTTGCCACTTACGGGAATAGAGGCTGGTTTGTTGACAACCACTATGTCCTCGTCGATATGAACGAGGGTGATCGGTTGGCTGGTCACAGGAACTTCGTGCCTGCAACGATACACACGTCAGGCAAGGCTGAGCGGAGCCGGGGTACCAAACTCGTATAAGACTCTGAGCTGTTAGATATAGATGGGCAAGATTCGGAAGATATTTGATTATCTAATCATAAAGATATATTAATTGTAAGTAATAAGGTAGGTGAACAAGTTGGACAGTGTTGTGATTAATTTGAATTATACGCTAAATGTACTGTTTTATTACTTACCTAGGTTTCGTTAATAATTTAAGAAATAATTCACAAAAGTAAGAAATAAATGAAAAATTTTAAACACATTCAGTGACAAACATTAAAGTCTAAAATTAACAGTGTTAAATGAAAAACTTTAAAGTGGCTCAGAGTCCTCCGTACTTTTGCAGTGAAGAGATAAGATAAAACCAGACATAAACACAGCTAAAGACATGGGCGCAGTCATAGGATGTCAACAAAAATAAACATCTCATGATGACTTGTTTGCTTGCCCAAGCATAGTGCACTCACATGCTAATCCAGTGCTTTTAATGTCCATACTGTATATTGACAAAATATTTACAGATAATCGAACTGACCGAAATAATGGTGGTAATTCAACTTATAAATTCTTTCAGGCAAGGTTAGTAAACGTTCTACGTTCCAAATCCACCGGTCCATCGTTCCCGTGTGAGTAAAGAGAGAGAAGTTAAGGATGGAGTAGCAGAGGATCTGTTCACGGAGCTATAAGACAAGTGTCATGTTCGTTCATGTTTTGATCTCAGTGTAGTGCCAGATGACGTACTATATATCGTAAGCTATCTACAGATTTTGGCATCGCTATCATTAAGGATGATTTTGAAATAGATTAAGTACCTATGGACGACGTTAGCGAGTAGGTCGTTGTGTTTGAGCCTATAGTCTGGGTCGACTCTTTCGTAGTTGACCGTGAGGGTGCCAGCTCTGATGCACCTTTCGTACTCGGCGGCGGGGTGCGCCCTGAACTCTCGGGCGAACACATCTAGAATCTTCTCGCCGACCCATCTCCCTTTCGTGAAAGTGGTGAATGTGAAGTAGTAGGGGTACACTTTCCTGAGTCCTGCAATTTTAGGATTTTACACTCAGATTTGCGATGCGTTACGCTCGTGGTGGTTCAAAGTTTAAATACATACAATCAATAATATTTTGATCTCTGCAATGTATAAATGAATATAAAATATATAATGATAAGAAAGTTGTCCTTAAAACTAAATAATAACAATATAATGATGCATGACACAAAAATGTATAACAATATTGAAATTTTTGCCGCATTGATGGCTCGTTAGCACAAAAACTTTCCAAGGCTGCAATTTAACTATACCTGTTAAACTACAGCAATGCAGTAAGATGATTCGCCTCAAGATTGATTAGGCCTCCATTTAGTGGTAGTGGGTTTCAAGAAATTGAAAAATCCCGCCTCGTTAACATGACTCCGCAAGAATTATAATCCAATTTGTTACTTTTTGTTAAGTGTACTATATTTTATTGGATGCCTATTGTGTTCTGGGTTATGTAAATTGAACGTATTCAAATTAATGCACCTTGAAGGTTATTGCTATAAATAGTTTTATACAAAGGTCAACCTATGAGTAGTATGTCGGTTCTATCAATACCTTCAGAAACTGTAGTTCCTTGATTTACGTTCTTTCATTTAATATGTTTACTACCAGGACGACAGCGTAAACTAGCAAACTAAAGAAGTGCATTTAGAAAATGTAAAGTTCGTGAAAACCAAACACTATGTAATGCTGTCTGCCATTCGCAGGTGGATCTGGCATCCGTCCAAAGGTAAGGACCATATTTTACGCTTAATTCGCTTTTACATTTCTGATTCTACGCTTTATGTGTAGAACAAGGTGCATCGTAAATTAAACGATATTAGATGACATTGCTTTAATATTACAATACTAGCTAGTGAAATATACAGCTGCTCTACATTTTTGATCTATTCTATATAATAGAAATGAATCGGCTAAAATTACTGGATTAAAAGGCAAGATCTGTTGAAAATCTAATTGAATTGTTTTTACTCCTAACTAAACCAATATAGTAGAGAGGCAAACTAAATAAAAAATATTGAAAAAAGTATAAGCAAGAAAGAAGCTTTTTTATACAAGCTTTCAAATCTGTTATTTATACATTCCAAATATTATTTCATGTGTTTTTGGATACGTGGTTGGTCTTTCTACACTATTACATGATTTGGTCTTAATTTATGATTTCTTCGGAAAAAATGAGCATGTATTAACAAACATATTTAAATAATTCTTAGGAATAAAATTTTACATAATATAATTTAGTAAAATTCCTTACCGTTCTCAATGTAGTACGAAGTTTCGTTGTACCTGTCGTCCGTGAATCCCGGTCTTTTGGCTTTTAGCGCCTTTGTCTCTAGCTTAGCCTGTAACAAATGACAAATATAAGAACTTATTTATATAAGAAACTAGCCGTCCGCCCCGGCTTCGCCCGTGGTACCTACATGTTTAAACTATCCTATCTCTCAAGTTGGATCGAACTGCACATGGTGTGCGAATTTTATTATAATCGGTTAAGTGGTTTAGGAGTCCATTGAGGACAAACATTGTGACATGAGATTTATATATATTAAGATGATAAAAAATAGCGTCCATATTTATAACACTCCTCCTATATTCACATTTTATCTGGATATAAATATGTGTGTATAACAATTTAATGATAATTATACATCGCTTATTTCAGCTTTCACCCTCAGAAAAAATACAGTACATAACCTGTAATGTAACAACATGTCCATACAAACATCGCACATAATATTCATAAAGAAAAAAACCTATAAAATCAACAACAAAGCTTTAATTCAAAAGTATCATCTGCTGTATTATCACAAGGAAAAACATCTGCCAAGCGCGTACGAGATTTTTAATGGAAGGTTCCGTACATTTTCGTGCTAAAATAATTGATGGGTTCAGTGCTAAAATAAGGAGTTGATTTTGGACATAGTCTTAAGCTATTATGATAAGGACTATATTATTTTATAAGGATCCTTAGTAACTTGCTGAATTCCGTCTACTTTATGACTACTAGATAAAATTCCGTTTGAAACTTGGTTGTTCGTCTACAAAAGTGAAACGCACGAGTTACTTTTTACCGACGTGCAATTCATATGGTAATTATTATTAAATATTAAGCTATGATAACTTGCTATTAATATGATAATTTTTATGAAGCTTTACACTATTAAGTACACATATCTAGTATCTACATACATAAAACATCCTTCTAAAATAACACTCAATTGTACAAAGCACAAACAATTCCATTTTCACACGCGTCCCGAACTCCAAAAGGGGAAAGTATAGAATATTGAATCGACGTTACATCGGCCGTATTGTCGAGAAAACGCGTATAAAAACTTCGCTGGAGCGAGATGAGAAAAGTTTTAAAAACGACACAATCTACGCGTTGTTATGTGCTTATTACTCATTGTGATGTAAGGTTTGACGCGTGCGGTTAAAATGTTTGTTTATATTTATCGGGTAAAGCGCGTGACACACGGTGAAGATACTATAATATTTTATCTTAAGATACTGTTATATCTTCTTATATATAAAATTCTCGTGTCACAATGTTAGTCTGCATACTCCTCCGAAACGGGTGGACCGATTCTCATGAAATTTTCTGTGCATATCGGGTAAGTCTGAGAATCGGCCAACATCTATTTTTCATATGTAGGTACCACGGGCGAAGCCGGGGCGGACCGCTAGTTTTATATAACAGTATCTTAAGGTATCCGGTATCAGCGTTCGGACCATCATTTTTCTTTTTGTCATTGCGTACTAAGACCCCTGTAGAACCGCCATCCTGTTACAAATGACGCGAAATTTTGTGGGTCATTTGTAACAGGATGGCGGTTCTACAGGAGTCTTAGTACGCAATGACAAAAAGAAAAATGATGGTCCGAACGCTGATACCGGATGCGTTAAGATACTGTAATATAAAATATAACAGTATCTTAAGATAAAATATTATAGTATCTTCACCGTGTGTCACGCGCTTAACGGTGCATTTAGATCAAACGAGCGAATGCTCATTCTAACCCCACTATTTCATTACTTTAAGTGTAAACAGGCGTAGAGCATTCTTTCGTTGTTCTTAGAGCGTTCGAAAAAATTATATGCAATGTTCTAATACTGAATAGGTATGAGTTTTCGTTTACACTAAAAGATCACGAAAGAATGCTCCAGCTCTATGTTCGTTAGATGTAAATGCACCATAAGAATTAATCTTTTCGGTTGGGGGACAGCTTTAAGTGAAATTGTGTGTTATGTACGATTGTATGAGGGGTGTTTTTTGTAAATTGTACGAAAAGGTGCATTGTCTTAAATGTCGTTTGTTTAAATCACGGCCCTTTTCATTGTGAATAATTATTTTTTTTTGCAAATAGTTGGTTGGTACAAATGCTCATAAAATAAAAATAAAAAAATACTCAAATATTTTGTCTGATAGGTACCTACACCATGTATCTTGTGTGTAGGTGTTTATTATTATATATTTCTAATATACATGTGTGAATAAATTTCTTATTTGTTCGGTTTCAAATTTCAATATAATACTACAGGCTTCACCTAGTTTCATAAGACCTAGTGTTTGAACGGCAAAATGTATCATGTAACAACACAGATTTTAAATACCTATTAATTTTTTGAAATACTTCATCTCTTAGATTACAAAATAAAATACAGATGGAGCATGTCAATCATTCATCGACCTTGTCAAAGAAAATACGAAATCAAAAACGAATACGTTCCTCCGCTAGTGCTATAGCGATTCTAGTGTCATGCAATACGTCAAAAGGGGTTTGATATTTTAGTAAAAAAATGCTGTCTTGTGATATTAAAACGCTGTAAAACTTGTTCCCGAAAACAAACAAAAAGATAAAACATCGTTTTACAGATTTTCTGTAGATTATTTGGCTTATTTAATTTTGTATACAAATAATAATTTTACAAATACGAAGGAATTCAAAACTTCAACGTATGCTGCCAGTATTTTGAAAATGAATTTGCCATTTTTAGGGGTAAAATGGTTAAAAGATATTCGGGGTAGTGCTGTTGGATTTTTCGATCGTGAATGTGATTATTTGTATAGTGCAATAAAAGTTCATGGTCATTATTAGATTATTTTAAAAAGCATTATACATTTTTTTGTTACTTTTATAAAAAGCGTCGTTTTCGCTTGCGATTTAATTCATGTGAACACATGATGGATAATATGATGAAAATAAAATGTCCAGCATTCTCGACTAAAAACTACCGCTATTCGCATTCATATGTTTTGAAAAATAAAAACTTTTTTTAATGTAATTTATTTAATAAATTTAATGTAATTTATTTAATAAATTTAATGTAATTTATTTAATAAAAATTGAATAAAATTATTTTGTCCATGTATAGATAACTTTAGTAGATACTAGCTAGATAGGTGATAAAATAATTTTTACAATATTATAAAACAATATCAAAAACCCGAATTTATATTAAAATAAAAATTAAAACATGACTGCTAATAATTTATGTAGCCTACGTCACTACCACCACAGCTACCTTCATAATTCAGATGATTGCAATGACACCTCACAAGTCACAACTCAAAATCGATCCAACAGTTTATACTGCAGGGCGTGTCAAAGAAATATTATACATACATACCTACACTCGAAAAACATAACCCTCTTTCTTCCGTAGTCGGGTAAAAATTTGGGAAATTTTTCATTATCTGGTAACATAACACGCACACAGAAGCACCGTGTACGTACAGTGCAACGGCGAAATGACAGCACACATAGCTTTATGGAAATGACGATAAATTATTCGGTTTAGTTCGGCAACGCTCCATCTGTCTTTTATTTTGTAATCTAAGCTTCATCTATACTAGACAAAGGCCTTGTCATCGCCTTGTCATCGCCATCTAACATCAAAAACATCAAAGAAACACGCCAGTAAAACATAGCTAGATAAAATTCCAAGGGCACATAGGTACAAATCCTTACAAATACCTTCCACCCGAATTCTTATTCCCCTACATCAAACTCAAACTCAAACTCAAACATTTATTTATTCAATTAGACTACTTTTAGTAGCACTTTCGAATCGTCATTACATAAGTATTTTTAACATTTACCACCGATTCGGAAAGCAGTATCTATGGAGAAGAACCGGCAAGAAACTCCATAGTTGCTCTTTTAAAATCATATTGTCAATATTACATAATCTGTAACTTAAATCTAACTACATAATATATCATAATATGCCAAAGAACTGTCCTGTGGTTCTTACGCGACAACCCTCCATGGATTTTCATCTTCCATATATTCCTTAATGCTATAATAGGCTCTCTGAACTAATATATTTTTTACATAAGTTTTAAATTTAGCACTACCAAACTCTTTAATATTATGAGGAATTCTATTGTAAAAGCGTATGCCTTGACCCATAAATGAATTTTTAACTTTAGCTAATCGGAAAAATGGCATTTCAATTCTATTTCTGTTCCTTGTGCCATAACAGTGTCTATCTCCTACTCTTGTGTGTACGTCGGCATTTTTGTGTACATGCAAAATATTATTAAATATATACTGTGATGGTACAGTAAGGATACCAGTATTCTTAAAGAGATCTCTTAGTGAGTCCCGAGCACGTAAATTATATATAGAGCGAATGGCTCTTTTCTGTAAGATAAATATAGTTTCTATATCTGCTGCCCTGCCCCATAGTAGAATTCCATAGGACATAATACTATGAAAGTAGCTGAAATAAACCAATCTAGCTGTATCTTCATCGGTGAGATGCCTTACCTTTCGGACTGCATATGCTGCTGAACTGAGCTTACCTGCAGCGGTGTTGACATGGGCTCCCCACTGTAGTTTCTCGTCCAATGTTAACCCAAGAAATACAGTCGATTCTGTAGGGTGTAATACCTCCCCGTTCAAGGTAATATTTCTGCTCAACTTTTTAACGTTAGGTAGTAAAAATTCAACACAAGTTGTTTTTTTGGCATTTAATAATAAATTATTAGCAGTAAACCAGTCGGATATGTGTAAAAGAGTACTGTTCACTTCGTCAACATTTGGGTCATGCCTATCCACATTGAATATTAATGAGGTATCATCTGCAAACATAACTATTTCACACCTATCCTGTAAATAATAAGGTAGATCATTGATATATACCAAGAACAAGAAGGGTCCTAAAATAGATCCTTGTGGAACACCAATGTTAATTGACGCACCGCTAGAACGTTCTCCATTAACAACTACAGTTTGTATCCTATCATGCAGGTATGAGGCTATGAGGTTCTGAGCTTGTCCTTTAATCCCATAGTGATTAAGTTTACGCAATAATGTACAATGTTCAACGCAGTCAAATGCCTTGGAGAGGTCACAAAATATCCCCAAAGCATTTTTTGAGTTTTCCCATGCCTTATATATATGTGTTAGTAGTGCAACTCCAGCATCTGTGGTTGAGCGCCCCTTTGTGAAACCAAACTGTTTGGTGTGCAGCAAATTATTAGAAGCAAAGTGACTAGTCAATTGGTTTAATATTAACTTTTCGAATACCTTACTTAATGTTGGTAAAATCGAGATAGGTCTATAGTTGTTACAGTCTTCTTGATCGCCTTTCTTAAATAGAGGTATAACTTTACTAAGCTTTAGTAAATTAGGAAATGTACCATAGTCACAACACTTATTAAATATGAAAGC
Source organism: Colias eurytheme (assembly GCF_061535395.1). Taxonomy (NCBI): domain Eukaryota; kingdom Metazoa; phylum Arthropoda; class Insecta; order Lepidoptera; family Pieridae; genus Colias; species Colias eurytheme. Next base: position 11,332,308 of record NC_142981.1, on the reverse strand, counting down.
TAAATTGTTTGCAATATTTTCTATTATATTATTAACTAAATTTACGGACATTCCCCAAAGATCACAAGTGTTTTTTAAATTAAGTGTCTTAAATGCTGTAACAATATCATTAGCAGTTACGTGACGCAATTGAAATAATGTACTGCACCCCGCAACATGGTCCCTCAAAAAGGTCTCTGCAAGTACTGAAGACGAGTTTAAATTATTAGTAATGCTAGCAGGGACACTACTAAAGAAATCTTCAAAAGCAAGCGCAACATCAGCATTTTTGTCAATAACCATGCCATTATGTACAAGTTTTATGGTATTACTTGATTTGCTTTTACCCATTTCACCATTAATAATAGACCAAACTGTTTTAACTTTATTATCCGAGTCGCGTATTTTATCTCTGATATACAAACGCTTCGCAGTAAAACAAACAATTTTAAAAGTTTTTGAGTAATTTCTAACATATCTAAGAAAAGATGGGTCTTTATTATATTGCTTCATACCATATAACTCATAAAGAACGATCCTACACCTATGTATGCTAGGTGTCGCCCATTTACTAAATGGTAAATCCTTGGTAATATTTAAAGATTTAACTTTAAATATTTTTTCAAATTCATTATGAACTAAATTAAAAAGATTTTTAAACATTTCACAAGGATTATTATGACAGGATTGATCATTCAGTACGGGCAGGTTTTTATTAATATTATCTCTAAATTTATTAATGCCTTTTTTAGTTATAGGCCTAACATTAATTCTTTTAAATTCAGGTAAGCAATCCCATTCAAAAACTACTTTCTGGCCACAGTGATCCGAAGTGAGTGTATTGAGAATATTTTTCTCTAAACAGATGCAGTCGCAGTATATATTATCAATACAGGTTGCAGAAGTAGGTGTAATTCGTGTGGGTTCATTAAAAAGTTTATACAGATTAAATGACTGAAACAAATTAACAATTCGTGTTGCCGTTTGTGTTTGTAAAAGTATATCAATATTAAAATCACCACATACTATAACTTTTTTTTTACTCCTACTTAAACGCTTTAATATTTCTTCCATGACTGTCTCAAACATATTATAGTCACTGGAAGGGGGTCTATAAACGCAAACAATAATGTAACGCTCCAGTTCAACACAGGACAGTTCAATGGTCCGTTCTACAGAAAGACTAACAATGTCAGTTCGTTCTTTGCATTTTACACTATTATGTACAAAAATAAGAGAACCTCCATGAATAGCATATGTCCTGAAGTATATACTTTTTAATTTATAATTATCAATATTTATTAACAACTGACATCTTCAAAGCTCTATTCAAATGAGAGCAGAATACGTCTCGTAAATTTAAGAAACTCCGCGTTTGATAATGAAAATAAAGTGACCCCGAAATGGTTGAATGGGAACGACGTAATTTAATTGAATCACTTTTTTGACGCTTTCTCGTATAATTTGCGGGGTTAAAGCGCTATTTGTGAACAGTTTATAGGTTTTAAATGCTACCAAAATAAATGGTGGGCATTAACAGTGCGACTTTGTAATTATAATGTGTCTATATAATTATTAGACTACAGGCCCATGTTGAAAAAATTATGGGTCATTTGAACCACCAGGTGACCTATCTAGAACGATATAAGAGTATAAAATCACTTGTAAGCTGAGTGATGAGAATTCGAAAGTACAGGTAGAGATTTTTTCACCTTGTCTCCATGATTTTTGTACGGCGTTGCGGAATAATGGATTAAAAGCAGTGTAGAAATAGTATGACACAAATTTACCCCGGCCAAATTCACTGTATAGACGCGTCTCAAACGGTATGTACTGCGAAATTAAATTCACTGCAGTTAGCAGAAAATTAACATTATCCAATAAATAATCAACTAAAACAATCGCCCCTCGTCATTTTAACAATTCTGTTTATACCCAGTCATTATAAGATAATAGTTTATTACGAAACATAAGGTATGCGAGTACAATTCGATGTATTGGCTGCCAACCAAAAGAATCACTTTTGGCATCTTGCCGCTGAATGTGAGGCGAAAGTTTGACATGTCTACCCGTGCCGGCTTAGGGCTGCCAACCGAGAAAACAATATTTTATCGGATAACTGGTCTATATATTAAATTGTAGAACGACAGAACTATAATACAAAAATAACTGAAGAAATCGGTTAAAGAATGAAAACTAAATATTTTGTAGTATACGATGATAAACCTTTAAAATGTTTAAAAAGGTAGGTACGTTTAATACGCTATACATTTAATATTTTTATTTTTTATATCTTTAATGTTTTTACAAATTATTTATTAATATGCCAACCCTACGTCTCATTCAGAAAGATTTACGATACAAATAAAGTCGGAGCAAGTTAAAAAGTAATCAATAAGAACAAAGGAATCAGAAGTGAGACCTGGAATAGAAAATATTGCTATCATTTCTTACGAATAATTTCAAAATACAATTATTTTTAGTTTTATTAAAGTTCTTTATAATATTAACGATCACATCTTCAGTCTTGGCCAGCTACTGGGCAATGTGATAATTTTCCTGATGAAAATTCGACCTAGATTTAAAACAAATTTAATTCTTTAAAACCTAGGATTTTCATTTAAAAGCCTATTTTAAAACGGCATTTCGTATTTAAAACAGTACCCATAGATGTTTCATGTTAATAATCCCTTACTCTTAATTAAATCTCAAACGTATCTAACATTAGAGTCCTTTAAAGTCCCTCCTACACTTTTTCTTTGCTATTTAAATTTCGACCCAATCCCTATCCACTTAAAGTTTATTTACGATCGGACAATACAATGTGGCGTGACAGAAACTATTGAGGAGTACGCAGTGTTGTTAATGGCTCGTAATATTCGCGCCAATAAAGAATCGAATCTAAAATGAGACACTAATAGTTGCGTGTTTTTGCAAATGTTATGTCTATAGACATTTATATATAAATTCATACATCGTCTCTAGCTATTGTCATGCAAGACTATTCTAATTCTGTTATTTTATTTTTTATTTCTCATACTTTTTGAACAGCGGTTGTTTTGCTAACGCTACTTTATTACTCAACATAATTTCCGTACTTACAATAATACTATGGAGCTGGAAAATTCTCAAGTGCATTAAAATGTTGTGAAGTCGCAACCAAATTGGTACTTGAAGCAATTTCGTATTTTTACAAAGCTTTAGAGCTGCTCAGAATAAATTTATTGAAAAATAACATTTGAAAATGAGAAAGGGTTGCTAATGTACTAGTTACTTTGCAACCGTAAAAGTAAGTATATTCCTTATAAATAATTTACAACGAAAACAAAATTCTTGGTTCCTTACTTCACCACTTGCTGTATTTGTTATTTCAAGTCATTATCTACGTATGCCTTTCAGTAAAATTTATTTTATGGTAAAGAAAAAGGAGGAAACGAAACTTCACAGTTTTATAAATAGTTTGTCATGTATTTATTTACTATTTACTTATATATTATGCTAGCAAATTTCCAAGACCGATCACGACTACTCATGTAATTTTTCAATGGCCATACATTTTTATAGCATTTTCAATGTAATTTTTGCCGACCGTACATCGCATTTCGAATCGCTCCACTATTCGCACGGTGAGTACCGACAGAACGTCTCCATTACACTCGTTTATGCGGTATCGGCTTATCGCGGCCCACACGCTCTGCGCAATGAATGCATAAGCAATCGGCTTTATCATCATCTTTAGTGGAATAGCACACGATAGCATGCTATGGGCAGTGGTTACTAGTTTAATTCACAGGTTCAATGTTGAATAAAAGTATTGTTATATTACTTACAATTTTCTACTTTTACGACACAAAGGATCATCGCATACATTTTATATACAAATATGGATAAAATCTTTATTGAGCTTTTTCAACTAATGTGTTCAACAGTTCGATCGTTGAGATAATCTTTCGATCTTCTTGTACAAGTAAAAAGATTATTTATTTCAATCATATCATCGACCACCGAGTCTATATAGTTCTCAATACGCGACATCATATGGCACAAAAGATGTCCTACCACCTATAGCAATATCTACCAGAAATATGTTCTTATAATTGCCTACACAGCTAAATCTATGTCATACTATAACTATAATAAAAACGAAAAAAGCCTTACCTTCTTCAAGTCCTTATTAATGTCAGTGTCATCGGCTTTCCGCTTCTCGCAGGAGAGAATACAATTCTTGCCATTGTCCTTTTCGCCCTGTAACAAAGAAATGTACGTGATTAGATCCAGGAAATCGTTCCAGTTAGTTGTACCGTGGTTAATCGTCGGCATCGATTGCTTGTTTTGCTTGCTTGTTACATAACGGCGATATTATTTATAAGTACAGAGGGAGCAATGTAATTGAACATGTGTAAATCGCTCAACGTTGACAATGTATGGTTTTTGCTTTTTTGACTTATTTTGGTAGTTTGTTAATAACATACTAGGAAAAAAGCTCTATTTAAGTATGAAAATATGTTCCCTTACAGTGTGTATTCCATCCTTTTATAGGAAGTTAGGTTATATTATAGGATCTTGCTAGAAAGACAAGATATAACAACGTTTCATTCAACACACTTTCCTAAGAGTATATTTATTCCCAAAATACAAACCTACAATACACTAAGCTCACGTTTGCATAAAAATACCGTACAAATTTAACATTCTGGATACGCTGCAAATAACATTGTACAAAGGAGCCATAAAACTCGCGGAAAATATAGAAAAATAACGCGAACATCCAGCACTAGACCAGTGATCTGTTGGGATTTCCACCGTGTACCGTAATACAATTTCTCGGGAACTTTTATTCTTATAAGATTTGACTGGAAAGCATTACATTTTACTCCAGATCTAGTAACTTGACTCAAGAGAGTTTCTTGATAAATAACTCTATATATTTAGGAGTTGGATACGAATTTTGTATTAATGTCATGTCTGTGTTACTAATGGTATAAATGAAAATACCACTACTAATGTACTAATGGTTTATATTCCTTGTAAACAATGATAAAATTATGGTTTATTTCGGAACTCAATACAAATAAGACTGCGTATGAATGTACGGATATTTGTTTGTTTCTCCGCAGCTCATAACGTTAACAAATTGGTATAATTATCCTTAGGTATATACTTCTACAAAAGCAGTTTTTAAATGTAGATAAGGTTAATCTTATGTGGTAAGTGTTATTTTCCTTTAGACCAATTATTTTTAAATCTACTCATGTTATCCCAAACAATCGTTAATAAATAATATTCTGTAAAGCGCGTACCGAAATTCCCGCGTCGTTATAATAACAAAATTATTGAAATAAATCCGAGATATTTCATTAGACCGTTTCACCTGAGCTACTGCATTAATATAGAACGGCATTTATTGCGAGGGGGATGATGGCTCTGAGGCCACAATCTTGGTATGAGCGACGCGACAAGCGGTGATTATAGCGGGTTTATAGTAAAGCAATTAGAGTTTGATAATCCAAATTTGCTGTAATGAATATGGCTGTTTTTGTTATTTCAAAGTTGATTGGCTCATAATTTTAGAGTTTACTTACTAAATATTCTTTACAAATAATATTGCATTAACCATATAAATAAACGACAATAGGTAAGTGTATTGGATGTAGAATGTGTAGGGAGATTAATTCAAACTGTTTGACGAATTCCAATCTTTATATTTTACGTTCTTCCAAAAAATATACTACACTAAGGATACGCCGCAATTTAAACTACTGCGTCCGCGTACCAGCTACAACTGCATATTTAACATAATAAATTAGAGAGAGATTTAAGACAGATGTTTCACAAATCCGCTCCGCTAATCGCTCGTATCATAACCTCTACCTTAAGGGGGCAAATCCCGAGATACATTCCTGTATTCATACCTCAATAATCTTTTGCGTGCGCGTCGGGCTCGGCGGCCATGGTCTCAAATCGTTCCACTCAGTGAGATAAACATTGGATTGTATGATGAAAACGCAATAATGTATAAAACGGATGATAAAGAAAATGTGTGATATTACTCTGTGGTTTTATGAGGTCTCTGGGGTTGTGTTGCTCTGTAATTTATCATTGGAATAAAATTTTTTATTACAATGATATTTAGATTAATCTGTAGAGATTTTGATTGTTTGAAGTTGTAATTGATAAACTCAAAACCTACCCTTCCAATCAGATTATTATATTTTCTTTAGAAATAAGTGTAAACAGTATTTGACTTTATTATTCATTTGTTATCCGAAATTTTCTCAAATCTATCCATTAAATATACGTTTTCAATTGTATTTGGCACGGTATTCAGTTTCGTAATCGTAGGATTCTCTCGATGTAAATCCAACTTGCGATCTATGATGAAAACATAAAATCATTGTTGATTTAGTGAAGACAAGCTCCACGGTTTGATAATGCCACGGAGGAATAGCACGAACGCGAGAATTGAATTGTATTTTCAAGGAAATAAAATTAACTATAAAATAATACTGGTATATATCTACTGGCGAATATACTGGCCAAGTATTTAAAAGTATTATTAAGGGTTCACTTTGTTATATGTACAAATATGTATATAATAAACCTGGTTCGCCAAATATGTTGCTAAGAATTAAACTCGAGAACGGCGCGACCAATTCGGCAAAATTTTTTAAACGTTTTTGTTAAGGATCAGGAATGTTCTTATGGAGAGAAAAAAACATAAAAGGGGCGTGCTTAGGCGACGTATATGTTCTAATTTCTAATATTTACATTACGTGTTTTGCTAGATACTTTATAAAAGTAAAACAACAGGACGTAACGTGGGTGTAACTATATTAAGAAGTAGCTTTCCGCCCACAGCTTCGCTCGCGTAGTCAAAGGAAAGACCCATGGGAATGAGATGTTATTCCGCAGTAAAAAGTCTCAATAATTAAAAATATTAGTATAAATTATAATGTAACTCGCTCAGACTTCACCCTAAATTATTAATGCTAATTATAATTAATTAATAACTGTATTTGTCGAATCAAGTCTCGCTTTAATATTAACATAGGTCTTCAGTTAGACTAACATTAGTGCTAATTACATATAATCAATTAGTACAGAGAGATAAAGCCACTGGATTATCATCCACATCACATGATATTAATTGTTATAGATTACTAGCGGTCCGCCCCGGCTTCGCCCGTGGTACATAATATTTACGTTTTCTCTACATAAGAACCATCCTCGTACTTCAAGGAATATAATAAAAAAAGAATTATCGAAATCGGTTCAGCCGTTCTCGAGTTATGCGCTTACCAACACATTTTGCGATTCATTTTTATATTATAGATATAGAAGACTAATATTATAAAGCCGAAGAGTTTGTTTGTTTGTTTGTTTGAACGCGCTAATCTCAGGAACTACCGGTCCGATTTGAAAAATTCTTTCGTGTTAGATAGCCCATTTATCGAGGAAGGCTATATATCGTCACGCTAAGAGCAACAGGAGCGGAGCAATGCGGGTGAAACCGCGGAGCACAGCTAGTTATAGATAAAATACCGTTATGAAAATAAATTCAAATATTGAATTATTTCATAATACTTATAAAACTGTAATCCTATGCCTAGCAGTTTAATATTTAGGACGAAATTCAAAAGAAACTTTCATATTTCACTAAGCCCTTGTAATCCAATTCATTGTTCATTTTACTTTGTACTTTTTCTCGAATTTCATTTATCTTCAGAAATTCCTGTTCCTAACTACAGATTAAATAATTACGACGTTAATTAATAAGTTAAAGGTTTACCTTTTATCATGCAAATGTATTCAATTTGGAATTTTATTATAAGTCTGATAAGTCTTAAACTTCGGAAAATAATACGTCAAACTAATATTTTATAATCAGAAGACTTTTGGAATGAATAAGGAAAAGCTTATCTAAAAATGAATCGCAAAATGTTTTGGTAAGCGCATAACTCGAGAACGGCTGAACCGATTTCGGTAATTCTTTTTTATAATATACCTTGAAATAGATGGTTAACAGGAGAGAAAACGTAACTATGTACAACGGGCGAAGCCGCAGCAGATCGCTAGTTTCAAATATAACTCTTATAAACACACAGCAACTACAAAAATAAAGTTCATCACAAACCATACAATCACCAAGCCAGGTTAAAGATAAAATATCACACTTCCTACTTTATCGCGTTTCCAACAAAAAACAATCTTTTTTGGTCGCTAAAACAATACATTCGCTACAGAATCAGAATATTTCAGGCACGCGCAAAGCAAAGCCGGTATAATGTGTATAAGTTATTCATAACGAACATTTTCACCGGATTTTACGTGTTTATTTATGTACCGTCAACCGACTTAACGGTTTGTAAAAACATATGATTAAAAGTCCATTTTCATATAATTTTCGGGTTAAAACAAAAAAAAAATAATGTGTCAAAATCAGTTGAGCGCTCTACATAGAGTCAGGCAGAATAATACATAATTTATGATAAATAAAAATAATTATTTTCAAGTTGATACATTCAAAAGTTCACGAAAAATGCAATCTTTCCTATTGATATAAAGCCCTTGAAGAATACTTGAAGACTTTGAATGGTTGAAATTTTTAATTATTTATTTCCTTTCCTGCATAAGAGAAACAAATACTATAATCTTAGCAACTGTATGTCTATACATATAGTCGCCAATATATATTTATTAATGTCTACCTACTAATATAATTAATAAATCCCATAACCGTCAGAGTAATACCAGTAATTCATTGTGGAATGCCACACTATAAGAGCGAGCGCGCACGAGCAACTTTGTCTCCGCAACTATTTTGTCTCCGCAACTATTTTGTCTCTTCACCCATGGGCTAGTATGAAAGTGCGCGCACGTAGCGACGCAACTCCCCATACAAATTGATGGGAGAGACAAAATAGTTGCGGAGACAAAGTTGCTCGTGCGCGCTCGCTCTAATAATTAACACAGCCTTCAAAATCATTTACCTTGAAAGTACAAAATATTTATATTTTATTTCTTTACTTATTTATGTCTACTTTCATTAAAGAATAAAACAATCCTATAACTGTATCAACAATATAATAATTATAACACTTAACACAGTCACAAATCAATCTTTTACCTAGAGTGACCACACTTCATACAAGACGGGCTCATAAATAATATTGTAATGAACCCACTCGGTCATTCTCATACGCGATAAATCAAATAGGAGAAACGAGGGTAGACTGTCAAATCAATCCAGTCAGTGTGAAGGGTGTTTGAAATAATCACCCCTTTCGACGCGTAAATTCATATTGTTTTTTACGTTCGTCGATCGATATATGTTGAGGACTTATGATTAAAAGTGTAAGAGGAATCGAAAAAGTTGGAGTCGTAGTTTTATAAAAATTGATGTTTAATTTAAGGGTCTTTAGTATTAATTTTGACTATGAGCCATGAGGTATTTTTGGTGTTAGGTAATGAAATTTAGGCGCTCTATTTATTTCTTTTGTAAAAATATTTTTTTATACCTACTTAGATTATAGAAAAAAAAAGAGGTAGAGTTTGTTACATAAGCAACGTATTCTCTCACTTCTAAAGTAGTTATAAGCATAAAGTTTATTTTAAAATTCAATTGGTTAAGACTTAAGACTTACCGTAATAAAATATTAACATAACAAATGTAAAACAATAATAATACTTGTTTACTACAAAAACTGTTTACTTTACTTACTCTATTATAGCTACGTAAAAACTAAAAATAACGCTTCTAAAATAAAGTCATTACTGCGTCGAGAACGGCTACGTAGTGCTACGATCGATAGGTGCTACGCTGTGCAGGCCTACGTTGCTACGTGCAACAGTTTGATACACTTATAGGCGTAGCGGAAATCACTATATCAAGTTATAGTATGACGAATATTTATTTGCAAGTAAAATTCTATTAGAATATCGAATGAGAATATTATCATAAGCGATGTGAAAAATTCAAAGTACATGAATTGATAATAACTTTTAACGTTCGTTAAAAGTGGTTAGTGGTTATTTCAAATCAAATTTTCAAATCTATAAATTTAGTCATTGTTGTGGTGCGGAAACGGAAAATGTATGACCGTGTATATCGCGGCGTAGGCGCAGTACGATCTTGCTCGTACGCAGGTCACGCAATATATTGTGCACGGCCGATACACAACGTATGTCAATCTCCGCTGAGTGAACGCCTTCGAACGCTGGTTCACGCTCACTCCCGACGCTTCTGCTAGCGTCCGTGGAAACGTACTATGCCGTCACAGCCCGTTTAGACGCGAGGTATTTATTTCGCGAGCAAAGCACGCGGGCTTCGCAATAACGTATATTACGAAACGTGGCGAAATAAAACTGCAGCAATTCTTCTTCAAGTAGCTTTCGAGGGCTGGTGATAGTCGCGTAAGTTACGTGTGCTCCGTACCGTTGACTCCCGAGAACTGACTTGCCTACGCCCGGCGTGGGGATTTTATACACGTTTAACACGGAGAGCCCGTACGTTATGCTCAAACCGTGCGTATCGTGCAAACCCGTTTTGCTTTCAACCAGCCCTTTACTTGCTGGTAACTTTATTAATTCAAATTTACACAATACAATAATCTTAATTTCCAAATACAATAAGCTTTCAATTTCGTACCCATAGTACACAATATCATATAATATTTAAACATGTTATAAATCACATATAGTTGTACAACTCTACAATTTCAAGATAATATAAATCTACACAAAACAACTAAAATACAATATTTACAATTATTAAACAATATCATTAGTAAGTTACACAAATCATCACCAAATAGGTGAGCGGTTTCCAATGTAACATATTACACTCATAAGTGCAGCATAATGTTTATAAAAATTATTGTTAAACTAATACAATGAGCGCTTAATTAAATAACATTTCTAATTATGATCTACACTAACAAATTTTTACATAAACATATTTACAATGACGCTATGTCGATCGCTAACATCCTCCCTCTCGTGCATAGCACTAATCTCTGTGATTAGCGATCGAGCCTGTTTCATAAACGCTTTCTTTAGCGTGTATCCCATCAGTACCAAATTTTCTATATCTCCAATTCATGTATCGTGTGGGGGACCAGTTAACTTGACGATTCATTTCACCTTTGTGAATATTCGGCCTTTGTATGATGTTATGTCGTGAGGACACCTTGTCTCTAAATGTCTTTGTAAGAGACATGTTAGAAACATTGTTGTAACTTTTATATCGGCCCTTTCTCGTCACGTGTTCATGTTTATCAATAAATTTCAACGTGCAAGTTTTATTATGCGTTGTAAGTGCATAATTTTTCACTTGTAGGTCACGTGGGCTTTTTGTGCTTTTCATAAAATTGTCTGCACTTGCATAAAAACATGTATTTACAACGTTAACTGACCTTGTCGTGTTTGTAGTATCAACTCCATGAAGCACCCATCCAAGCGCTGTACGTGAAGCGACTGGTTGGCCTGGTTTTCCTTTTCTCGTTTGCTTGGATGCTAATAATTGCCAATTATCTTGACCGATAAGCATCATAGGTGCTTGGGTCTCATAGTAAATTTGATCAACGAGATTACGTAAATGCCGACACTGTTCAATTCGTTTTTTATCCAAATATTGTGGAGTTAATTTCAAATTGTCTATAGTACACACTTGTTTCAGTTTTAGCACTTTCTTACTGTTTACACCTTTCACTGTTAAGTTTATCACTTGTGTGTCACTATTCACGATATTTCCTCCACCCACAGTTTGTATCACGAGTTTTGTTTTAGCACCACTAGCACCAATACGATTCGCTACAGCTGAGTCCAACAAAGTAACTGTAGAGCCTTCATCTAAGAGAGCAATAATTTTTTCAGAGCCCTTTGGCCCAAATATTTCAATTTCAAGCATTTTTAAATAAGCTCGTGACGTCTTAGGTGCACACACATTGTTCACTGCATTCGTCGTTACAGGCTCTTGATGCACACTATCGCTGTCTGGCTTTTGCACGGCATATTCAACATGCAAAAGCGAGTGATGCCACCGTTTACAATGTTTGCATGGCGATTTGCGACAGTTCTCTTTGCGATGCTTTCCTTTTAAGCAATTAAAACATACGCGATGCTTCTTAACAATATCCCAACGTTCTTGTACTGTTAATTTCATGAAATGTGGGCAATCACTAAGCACGTGGTCTTTATTGCAGTGAAAGCACATGTTGATACTCTCACTCGTACTATAATATGACGCATGTTCGTGTTTATCGTCATTAATATCATTGTAGTATACATTTTTACTATTCATTTTCCAATTATTTGATCTATCAAGACTCACGTGTGATCCACAACGATCTGCTTCCCTGTTTAGCCATTGCGAAACACGTGTAATATCCGAAACACCATGTTCCTCGTCGCCGATAAAATCATACCACCGATATAAAAACGATTGTGGTAGCTTGTCTAATATCGTTTTCACAATATGCGGCGCTTGCAGGTATTCGGGTCTCTTCAAACCTTTGATAGCCGCCACACTGTTATTTATTTGACTTGCGAACATACACACATCGCGAGGATCGTCTGTTATTTTTCTTAATGCTTGTAATTTATCTAACTCGGCAAGAACCAAGGCATCTGTTCTTCCGTAGCGGCGTCTTAGTGAGTCAATGACGTCATACGGCTTAGCGGCTGAATAAAGCAAGCTTTTTATTGCTTCACGTGCACGACCCTTTATTGCCCTTCGTAATCTTGCCATGTTTTGTACATCATTAAACAATGGGGCTGTATCGTCATAAACTGTTTTGAATGCTATCCATTCATCACTAATGCCGTCAAAGTGCGGCAACTCGTTTATGTAATTCAGTTGCGCCGCCGTGTTATTTTTTGTGCATATAATTTCCTTTAATGCATCCGCCAATGTTTGCACTTCGATAGTCGGGTTTTTGCATTCTTCCTTAACTGGCTTTTGTATAGACGGTTTATTACACTGTTCATTATCATCGGCGTAATTTGTTTCTTTGATCGATGCAGCGATCCAATTTTCTTCATGTTCCGATTTTAAATCAGTTTCATCACTATCGGACTCTAACAGCTCATTTTCACATTGCGCGAGTTCCATCTTAACGCGTGCTAATCGCGCTGCCGCTTGAGCTGCTTCCAATTCGCGTTGAAGCAATTCTTGTTTCGCTTCTAATATACGTTTTCGTGCACCAGCCTGTGCCGAGCGAACTGACATCGCTTTACGGCCCTCTGTAGCCGATATAAGAGTATCTTTTGATCCAAAATCCTTACTCTTCGACTCGTAGGTGCCCATTTCAGCCATCGTGTGAGTGGCGTGGGTCTCTGTGGCTGGCGGAGTTCTCGGTAACGTTGATACAACATTAACATCTGCTGTCGTAACGTCGTGACTCATCGGCGTTAGTTCTAGCCGGCTTTCATCATCTTGTCTTGACGTACGACGATCAATCGGAGTTTTCTTATGCGACCTCGTGATAGGCATTTTCAATTCTTCGTACGTTTGCTTCTTATAAAACGAAGGACCAGGCTCCAATGAACCCAAAATATTCTGGCAGAATTCGGCTCGAAGAACCAAAAATGTTGTGGTGCGGAAACGGAAAATGTATGACCGTGTATATCGCGGCGTAGGCGCAGTACGATCTTGCTCGTACGCAGGTCACGCAATATATTGTGCACGGCCGATACACAACGTATGTCAATCTCCGCTGAGTGAACGCCTTCGAACGCTGGTTCACGCTCACTCCCGACGCTTCTGCTAGCGTCCGTGGAAACGTACTATGCCGTCACAGCCCGTTTAGACGCGAGGTATTTATTTCGCGAGCAAAGCACGCGGGCTTCGCAATAACGTATATTACGAAACGTGGCGAAATAAAACTGCAGCAATTCTTCTTCAAGTAGCTTTCGAGGGCTGGTGATAGTCGCGTAAGTTACGTGTGCTCCGTACCGTTGACTCCCGAGAACTGACTTGCCTACGCCCGGCGTGGGGATTTTATACACGTTTAACACGGAGAGCCCGTACGTTATGCTCAAACCGTGCGTATCGTGCAAACCCGTTTTGCTTTCAACCAGCCCTTTACTTGCTGGTAACTTTATTAATTCAAATTTACACAATACAATAATCTTAATTTCCAAATACAATAAGCTTTCAATTTCGTACCCATAGTACACAATATCATATAATATTTAAACATGTTATAAATCACATATAGTTGTACAACTCTACAATTTCAAGATAATATAAATCTACACAAAACAACTAAAATACAATATTTACAATTATTAAACAATATCATTAGTAAGTTACACAAATCATCACCAAATAGGTGAGCGGTTTCCAATGTAACATATTACACTCATAAGTGCAGCATAATGTTTATAAAAATTATTGTTAAACTAATACAATGAGCGCTTAATTAAATAACATTTCTAATTATGATCTACACTAACAAATTTTTACATAAACATATTTACAATGACGCTATGTCGATCGCTAACAGTCATCAAGTTGTATTTGGTAGATTTGGTTAGATCAATCAATAGGTTAAGTATCAGTCATTAAAATAAAGTTAAAAATCCATACATAAACGTTTAATTTTGTTTTAATTTCCCTTCAAAATCATCACACATCACTTAGGAAAAGAAATTAAACTATAAAGGAGTCACATACACATCGCTCGCTTATACAACATGTGTTGAGCGAAGACCCTTAGGAATAAAAAGGTAGGGAATAGTGCCCCTAGTAATTACGGCACATGCCAACATAGCTATAGACCCCAGTGTTTTCAATTAAGGGTCTTGTGCACTTCAAATTGAAAAGTTTTATAATTTCTCTCACCTTCTTGACTCGTATAATGATGCAGACTTATTATATGAACTATTTATAAGTAGTTATATATAATGTAAGTATTTATATTATGTTATATACTGCCTTGATGAAAATTATAGAGACGGGGTTTAATAGTTGAAGGATCTATTAATTAGTATAAATTGTAATTTACGTTTATTTTTTTAAAACGTCGCATTAAAATAGTAGTCCAACATATTTGACAAAAATACTCAACATTTTAAATAATACATTTAATTCGATTGTAACTTGTTTAAAACACTCTTCATTTTTGAATAAAATAAATGAATTTATTTCTTCAAATATCTGATTTTAATTGCCTAATGTTAAGTTCTTATCTGCAATTTTTTAGCTGCAATTATGTCTTTATAGAAATCTTTCTAATAATTGCAGCTATTCCTTCTGTCAAAATATCCAAACAACTTCTATTAAAAACTTTTATAACATATGAGGAAATATTGACTTCTGCAGCGGCTGTTGTTGAAAGGTACCGGGATTAAACCTTTCAAGGATGCCATGTTGCGTTTCTAAATTGCTTTTACATTTCATTAAAATGTGCAGCTTAGTTTTATTATTTTTCTATCTTGTTTTCTTCAATCTGTGGAAGCGTTAAGTATATGTATAAACGTACTTATTCCGAGTATTGATAAGTACTTTAATATTATGAATGCGAAAGTGTTTTTTTGTCTTTCTATCACGTAGCTACAGAGCAATTTTATGGTATGACTAGCTGTTCCCCGCGGTTTTACCCACATTGCTCCGCTTCTGTTGGTCTAAGCGTGATGATATATAGCCTATAACCTTCGTCGGTAAATGGGCTATCTAACACCGAAATAATTTTTCAAATTGGGCCAGTAGTTCCTGAGATTAGCGCGTTCAAACAAACTCGTCAGCTTTATATCTTACTAGCGGTCCGCCCCGGCTTCGCCGGTGGTACATATTTACGTTTTCTCTACATAAAAACCATCCTCGTACTTCAAGGAATATAATAAAAAAAGAAATAATCGAAATCGGTTCAGCCGTTCTCGAGTTATGCGCTTACCAACACATTTTGCGATTCATTTTTATATATAAAGATATATAAAATTCTCGTGTCACAATGTTAGTCTGCATACTCCTCCGAAACGGGTGGACCGATTCTCATGAAATTTTCTGTGCATATCGGGTAAGTCTGAGAATCGGCCAACATCTATTTTTCATATGTACCACGGGCGAAGCCGGGGCGGACCGCTAGTATTAGTATAGATTATGGATAGAACACTCTTTACGTTGGTAAAACATCTCATTCAAACTCAAACATTTATTTATTCAATTAGACTTCTAGAAGCGCTTTTGAATCATCATAACATAGATTTACCATTTACCACCGATTAGAAAAGCAGTTTCTACGGAGAAAAACCGACAAGAAACTCCATTCCTATGGGGATTTCCTTTGACCACGAGCGGAAAGAAAGCTATAGAAATAGAGCTTGGATATAACAAGTAACTAACTATAACATTTTCTTTCTAAACAGCAGACATAATCTATATTGAAGATGGTTATAAATATGAATATTTATATTGGACGTATATTGGAACATTATTATAATATTGGACGTATATTAGAAGATACATGTATTGCTACCCTTATTTATTCCGAATGACAAGAAATGCGAATAAATATCGTGAAATAAATAACAGACTCAGATGTATTTGCTATGTCGGTTTCTGAACGTTGTTCCGTGAATTCGCAATACGATATATACAATAAATATATTTTTATGGGGTTATATTATATTATATACGGTAACGGTTACAAATTATATTGCTATATGATCTATGATCAGCATTAAATCGTTATATGGAAAATATGGAGGAACGTGATAATAATTTAACAAAATACATAAACTATTTATGTATATACAAAAGTATATATATAGGTATATATTTTGGATAGGTATATTATATAATATATTTATATTTATACTAAAGATATTTGAATTATATGTCTAAAGTATATAATCTTCTCAGTTTAAAAAAGAACATCAAAACAGCCAGCATCGTTCAAAATATTCGAATTTATTAACATAAAATATATTGTATTGATATTCAGAACGGTAAACTAATTAAAACAATAAACAAACACAAATTTTGTTTAAATCAAGCCCCCAGCTGAGTTCAAAGACACCTGCGTCCTGCACACACAAAATCGCGTGACTGTCTTAAGTAAAGACATCGTATATATTGATGTGTGAGGTCTTAAGTTTTAAGCTGAAAGCGATTTTTAATAAAAAAGAGCGTGTGTGCCGAGCACACATGTCAGAAGTGAAACTTCTTTGACAACATTCAAAGATATCTAAAATCTATCCTAAATCGTCGCCTTACAACGTGACGTGACGGTATTGGTATGAAGCGACCTTGAAATTTTACTCTCAACGCGCTTAAAGAAGTTTCACACGATATTTTTTTCAATTGCGAAAATCGTGTCCAAGAATACATTTCGTATGTAAAAATCCTATAGTTTAATTTTAAATTGTAAATAATAAGCTTTATAAGCTAAATGTTTGTGTTATGCAATAACAGCTGATCAGATCGGTATGAAATTTGGTACGAATAAAAGAATATAATATATTATTAGCACTTACAGGCTACTTTTATTTAATACCACGCGTATTAAGTCCTTCGTACTTTTCAAAACGTAAAGAATATAGAGCATTCAAAATTAAATCGTATTCCCAACGCCATAACGTACATTTTCCACCACACACCATCACTCGTGACGTTCGCTCGTTAAGTTCAGAAAGGGGCAGTTCTGCTCCTTTGCGAACAATTTGGCGAAAGAGTGATTCAAATTCATTGGTTCGGCGAATTAAGACATGATCCTAAGGTTCAATTGAGTACTGAAAATTGTTTGCGTTATTTGAAAGAAAGAAAGGGCGCGGGCACACGATGCGTTGCGGCGCCGCACCGCAAAGATTTCACCGTGTCAGTGGGCACACGAGTGGTGCGGCGCCGTAACGTTTTGATGTCGCAGCGGCGTCGTAGCAGCGTTGCACAGCGTGTCCTTCCTTGTGACGCAAAACAACTGAGCGGTGCCGCTCCGACGTCGCACCGCCCCTCCCCGCCTCGTCTTGGTGGTTACAAGTCCGGTGCGGCGCCGGAGCGCATCGTGTGACATGCCACAGATATTTCTATGTAAGACGACACAGCGACACCGCTCCGGCGCCGCACCGCCGCCGCAACGCATCGTGTGCCCCCGCTCAAAGAAAGATCATTTTTTTGACTCCACAATAATAACAAACACAATTGACACAGAATACAAAACTATTAATTATACTATTATTTATTATTATTATTTATTTATTACTTATTTCAATTTTATGTTGAAATTATTTAGTTGTAGCACTTTGCTAGCGAACTGTTTTATTTTTACTGCTTTCAGTTTTAATAAATAGTTAAAATGAGTATATTTTATAGTTAAACTAGCCGGGTCCGCCCCGGCTTCGCCCGTGGTACATATTTACGTTTTCTCTACATAAAAACCATCCTCGTACTTCAAGGAATATAATAAAAAAGAATTATCGAAATCGGTTCAGCCGTTCTCGAGTTATGCGCTTACCAACACATTTTGCGATTCATTTTTATATATAAGAAGAAGATGAGTTTTTTTTTAATTGAACTAGGTCACGCCCTACACACAAATTCCAGCTTCAACACACAAAATATGTATTAGTTTAAAGTTGAAACAATTAACCCTGGAGGTTAATGTTTTGGCAATACGTTTCCTTTGTAATAACGACACCGTTAAAACGAACAATTTATTATCATCCATACGTACAATCGCGAAGAGAATCTTACTCCGATTCGATAGAATAAGATTTCCCATGTCGGCTGGGCTGAATTCTTTGTACAGTCGAGTGCACATTTTATTTGATGACAGCACGGAATAATAGACCTTATTGTTGTATACTTTTCTATTTAATGGTGTGGAGACATCTGTTTTCGAATCTGTTTGTTATTGAACGTTTGGTAAAAAATTATACTAAGATATTTTGAAGTGAAACTTGTTTAGGTGCGTTGAGAGTAAAATGTCAAGGACGCGCCATGTCAATACCATCACGTCGTGCGTAAGGCAACGATTTTGGTATCTTTGAATCTTACCAAAGAAATTTCACTTCTGACACGTGTGCTCGGCACACACGCTCCTTTTTTGTTGGTTCAAGTAACGAAACATGTCTTTCTTCTATAAAGCGTGACAATTTCTGATAATGTTTGTTTTCTTCTGAATTATAGGAATTAGATGAAATTATGTCTGTGCCAAACATATTATAATATTTTAAATCTTAGTTTTTTCCCTACACCACGAAAGTTAACCGCGGACAGAAACTTGTAATTGCAGTGAAATATATATTTACAATTAATATTCAAAACATATTTGTAAAACAAATTTAATTGAAACTAACATAGGTATTTTTTTTATTTATAAAATTCACCATAGTTAAAAGCACAAACGTGCTTTAGCTTACCACAAGCGCTTAATCCCAAAATTAACAGTATCCTTTACATAAAAATATAAAGAATAATTAACTTTAACGAAATCCCCGGTGGTCCGGCATTAGGCAATTTGTAAGAGGATCCCAAAAATTAAACTGTCAAGTACTCAAATGTGCGTGTGCGCAAGATTGATGCGAAAAAATCGAGCAAAAGTTAACCAAATTACAAGTTACAAGAGCACGTAAATTACCTGTCATTGATTTGATTTGTTAATTTAATATGAACATTTTTGGTTCAACGGTTTTGGAGGAATTTCGGTACGCACTGAGATGCATATTTTGTCGTGTTGTTATGAATTCATGCTCCTTTCTGCATCCTTTCCTTCTTTTCTCATACTTCTATACTAATATTATAAAGAGGAAAGGTTTGCATGTATGTATGTATGTATGGTTTTCACGCATAAACTACTGGACCGATTTGGATGAAATTTGGCACAGATAATCTTTAGACCCTGAGAAAGAACATAGGCTACCTTTTATTGCGAAATATGTACCACGAGCGAAGCCGGGGCGGACAGCTAGTTTTATATAAAGAGGAATGATTCCATTTTACTAGTTATATTTTACGGTAGTAATAAGTGTTAATAATTTTAATTAATCAAGTTTTAATTAAATATTTCCATGTCCTCATATTGATTATTTTTGTACGTAAAAAGAATGAGAGGTATATTGAATAATTCCTATCAATAGTGAAGCTTATCAAGAGGAATGTAACATTCCACATAATCGTTGCATCCTGCATTTAAAACCTTCAAACTAAGACCATAAGATCAAAATTCTCCACATCCAAGCCAAATATAACTTTCGGAACTCTTTCAGAAACATATTGACTCTGGCCGAAAAGCTGACGCTTATGTGGTTAGGTTCATACAAAACGGAAGCTAATTATTCCTTCTCGATCTAATATACCCTTGGGTCACCATTATTCTAAGATAAGTGTTGTAAGATCATTGTATATCGTTTAATGTAACAGTAAGAAGTTGGGTATTTGATAATCCGCTTATTACATCCATACTAATATTATAAATGCGAAAGTAACTCTGTCTGTCTGTCTGTTACTCAATCACGCCTAAACTACTGAACCAATTTGCATGAAATTTGGTATGAAGATATTTTGATACCCGAGAAAGGACATATAGGCTACCTTTTATTGCGAAATATGTACCACGGGCGAAGCCGGGGCGGACCTCTAGTACCATATATATGTGGTATGTAATATGAATGGTGATATTGGTAGCATTACGAAAAGACTATGTCCCTATTATATAATGGTTGTTTAAAAGCTAACTACCAATAACATGAACTCTATTCGTATAATTATGACATTTTACGGATTCAAAAAATATTAATTAGCAATGAATGATGAATCATAAAAGAGGACAGGACTTTTCCAGCATTTTCAACATTCCACATTTGTCGATTTCAATCGAATGTAATAAAAATGTTTGATTAAAAATTCTAATTAAACTCAATGACCTATTATACTAGTAGACGCGGCATACGCCAACATCATTGCACTAAAAAACAGCGTAATTAATACATACCTACTTACTCACGCATTATCACCAATACAGTTGTTCTCTCTTTCACTCTCACGCACGAGACATAATACATGTCTCACTCATGTACTTCGTAATAACAACTGCCGATTAAAATATAAAAAGAACGTCCAGCCACGACGCTGAATGGTGCGTGACTAAGTGAAACTCGGGCACTTAGCTGAGTTTTTTCTTGCCAAAATAGAGAGCGGGTAACGTATCTAGCTTTTTTATATATCATAGATTAAACTACATTAAAGTCAACATACAAGATTGCTCCACTAAATAACCAGATAAAATGCTCTTACATATCTTAATTACAAGCTAATAATAGAGATATAGAATACGTGGGAACGGCTCCAGTCTACGTCGCGAAATAGGCAAATAGCATAGAAATACAACGGCAGGTGCAGATATTCAACTATCGGCAATAAAATCGAATGAACATACATTTATGTCGCTTGTGACCTTTATTTATGCGCCCGGCTCCTTTATTTAATATATTTTATTGGGATTATAAAATAAACAACACATGTGTTATTGGCGATAAAGAATTTAACGTGTTCAGACGTTGTAAGTGTCTAAAACGATGGGTTGTAAGAAAAATTATAATAACAACAAATTAATAAGCGATGCAAAATTTAAATGTATAGAATTTTCGGTAAGTTATGTTTTCAATGTGAAGTCTTATTCATTTCTTTGATTATTTAAAACTATGTTATGATAATGTTAACAATAAACCACTTTTATGATCTATTCCATTTGTGAATATTTTATATAGAAATAAATATATGATAGTATAGGAAAGATTTCATGGTTGGACATGAAACCTTCCTTTATGGAATAATCTCAAAGATGCATGAGCATAGAAAACTAATAATAAAATTGTATAAAATGAGTAATTACTTAACAGCTGCAGCAGCATAATATTTCAATAGTCAGGTAACATTATCTCGATAATAAATTTTCTATGCCTCCCTATTTGTTTTCAATAATGTGTCCCTATATTTACACCTATCAATCTTTATAAGCGCCATCTATCTTCCATCATAAAATATACATCAAGAAATTTATCACTCACTAGGTAAGCCCCGCGGTTTAACCCGCAGTGCTCCGCTCCTGTTGGCCTTAGCATGATGATATATTCCTTATCCTGTCCTTCCTCGATTAATGGGCTATCTAACAACGGAAGAATTTTTCAAATCGGACCATTAGTTCTTGAGATGCAAGTTAAAACAAACAAACAAACTCTTCAGCTTTATAATATTAGTATAATAGAGTTATCACTAATTTCTCAAAAACAATGTATCTTAAAACCGAACAAAAGATACAAAGGTATATTAAAACGAATCAATACAAACATCCAATTTCCAAGACTAATTCGAGCGAACATAAAACCGATAATTGTATCGCTACACAAAAGATTGTAAATCAAAACAAACGCACTCAGTTTACGAAGAAAAGGAGTTATGGGGCATTAAGAAAAAAATTAAAACCATACTTTGTTGGGACTGTTTGGACTTGGCAATATTAGTGAAGGGTTATTATGTAGCTTTAGTAAATGTATGAGGAATATACACTGAAATAATTAATCTTGATCGAAACGGTAACTATTTGTCAGTAATTATATACACATTCCATAAATTGACAATTAATTTACAAATAATGGACTATCATTAAATTAATTAAAACTTGTATCTCCTTTGTAACAAAGTTCATACAACTAAATTTATTAAAGGAGCGCGCATGTTACTAATTCATACACGGAACGGAAATTATGACGAAAAATTTTAATTAAATTCCAACTCTGTACACAAAACTAGACACGAGCCAACTGGAAACGAATATAAAAATTAAAATGAACACATTCCGCGGCGCAAAATTGTAAACTCGAATGGGGAAACATTAAAATCCGTTTTCGTAAATTAATCCGGAGCCTAAACAAACAGGGTTATGTGGACGCTTCGGCACCGATCCCCGAAAAGAGGTTAAGTAAAAAAAAAAGTAAAAATTGAATAAAAAATATTCTGTGAAACTCGACGGGTGGTTATCATCGACAAAGAGTAAAACACGATCGCTAACGAAGAGCGCCGAAAAAAGGGCAACAATGCTAAACTGTGACGATGACGGGAATGAAAATAAAGCAGGATGAAATGCCTCGGCCCGCACAAAGGAACTGCGAATGGTTCTCGGAAATTGGTATACGGTGAGCATGGGAAGGGGTATTGTGGGACATTGATACTCATAATGCAACAAATTGAATTGAAAACAGTTCAGATTTATGCTGTTCCAATAGCCTATAATGAGTATTGCACAATTTTTTTTTCACAAAATCACTGTTTCAACTAATTAAAGCTTCAAAATATTGGCACACACATTCAAAATACAACAATGTATACACAATATCAATACTCAGTATTCATTGTACACTAATATATCAGTCCACGGCGTTACACAGAAATATGTGTTCCCAGTACAATGCGCCATAACGCTTCCTTCATTAGATATGTAGTGTTGTGGCCAGAGACACGTGCTAGTAACCCTGTCGACCATGTCATATACATTTCCTGTAACACCGTTGCATCATGCATAATTTATAAATTAAATTATTTTACGTCTGTATCAAATTTTACAATTTCTAGTCTGTCTTGATGGCCATTGTCTACAGTTGTAGTTTGCCGAAATTATTATCAAAATTTTATACATGCTTTAGATTCGTAAGAGACGGCACCAAAATCAATCTTCCATTGGCTTCCTAAACGGATTCTCGATTAACACTAAAGATATAATCGATTTCTATGACGCAAGAAACCATACAACTCTAATTCGATTGCACCTTACCCAAATACGCCCACGGAACACTTGACATTCCTCTGACATAATAAAAAAGTAATTGTTGAAAACGAGAAACGATTAATTGCCCCGAAACAAATTAATTCGGAACGTGGGGCATGGAAAATGCCAATACAATCGCAAACGGTGATTTTATCGAACTCGTATTAACTTTAATCGATGTTATTGGAATCGATTTTGACGACTGATATAGAATGCATGATGGAATAACCAGTTTTGATCGTTTTTTAAATTTGAGAATTGTAACAAAAAATATGTCTTTCTTGTGTAGCAACTGCGTGGAGTATCGTTTCCGAAACGAGATTTGGAGAAGTATTTTGAGTCTGTGGAAGTAATTTCGTCGTTGGTAATTTCTTGTAAATGGTATAATGAGCTTTTAATTACACGTATCACGTACTAAACGAGCGGTGCGCGTTTAATTGAGCATTATTTCTTTCTTCAAAGGGACGCGCTTATTTCTTACAAATTACCCCGAAATAATGAACTGTATTCTATAAATAGTTATTTTCTTATAGTAGGGATATTTTATTTCTATTATGTTTGAAGCGATAAACAACAAAAAAAAATTCTTATGTATGATGATTCTTACTAGTTTTCTTTGTAATCATGTTGATTATTCTATAATATCAATTCATTTGTTCTATGAAATGATAATTTAATCTGTTTTAAATTGCCTTGATATTACACTTAGTTTATATAAACTATTTCAGTAAAATTTCAACTAAATTTAACATTATAAGCCACCGTCAAAGCGAAAGCATTTTAAACTAAAACTCAAATGTTCCCGCTTCACAAAAAGAGTCAGAAGAAAAGTCCATATTCGTATTTCGTTGTTATTCAAATTTGCGGTCGCGTTGTTTTGGCGGCAAAACGAAAAGTTCACAAAAATGTCGTTTGACCCTTGTCAACGGTGACGTCACTGGCGGCCGCGGATCAAGATTGATCGGTCCTTCGAATGGCAGAAAAAGTTTTACGATTTTATGTGAAGCCGCTTTGGTTTTCCGTATTTGGTGATATGAGTAAGCGAGTGAATACATAGAATATACAAAAATATTTTAATTGGAATATTTTTTACGATAAAAACTAGTTTTTAATAGAAAAATCAATCTAATGATTGCAATAAACCGCATGTGTCTAGTTCAAATATCAATAGACAAATATATTCGTTGAAATGCAATAAAATTTAATAACTCCTCACACATCCGGGTAAAATAAACAGCATTCAACAATGTATGAATAAAAATATTCCTCAAGACCAGTTTTACAGGTCTAGTGACTCTTTCGAATCTATCAATGACAATATTAATAAATAAAGATCCAGTTATGGAAAAAATAACAAAAATACTCGTTTACAGAACGGGAGCAGTTTTAAAGGACATCTTGACCGATCATTAATAACTGTATTTAAGAGGTTTTATGCGCTTGTCTCAGTTAAAATGGTATAGACAATTATAGTTAAGGGAACTTGATTCTGGATGGAATTTGCTATTCTTTTATTTTCTTATCTTAGAGTGTAGAAGATAATTCAGGTAATATTCTAATTGGTGGTAAGTGTAAATCCACTGTAAATTTAATACAAATGTGTAAAAACTTGTGACGTTTTTTTTTACAAATATAAATTAAAGCTTCAAGTAAATAAGGTGCTACACAACACTGAACTCATAAATTATAAGCAGAGTGACGTGACCTGACATAATATTACGTCCTGCCTTCGCGCGTCAGGAATAAAGTATGAGCAAACTCGAAAACATAGCTAAATTAACAAAATAATTATATAGAGATAGATAAACTTATGGCGTATCAAATGGAGTATATACTTTTTACTTCCAGTTGACAATATCAACGCATTTGCAAATTGCCGACTCAATCGTGTCGGCTGACGTGGGTGACATACCGACGATACAAATGTATTGCGTTTTTTTGTATTGCTGTTTTTTATTTGTTTATACTGGATACAGATTAATAGGGAGTAGGGGACTGTTGTTAATAAAATTATAAGACTGTTGTTATTGCTTCTATGCTATATGTAGTAAGTTTAGGTTGCTTACTTTTTAATGGTTTGTGCATTGTATTCAAAAACGAAAAAAAGTATTGATATGAGTAGGTGCTTAATATGCTGTTTTCAGCGTTTTATGATTTTGTTTATTGCTTAGAAATAATGCATGATTTATGGAGTTAGATCATCGGTTTATACTTCAACATATCAAAATTTAACAGAGATTGATAAGCACATCGTAAGCATGTGCTACTAAAATTTAATACAGAATGATTTACATTTTTGTATATTATTCTTTTAAATCCATAAAATATTAAATTCTATTAAAGATCTGCAAACATCACATACCCGCGTCGAAATAACTTTTTTGCGATTAAAAAAGAGGAAAGTCCATAAATCCCCAATAAATAATTGATTTACAATCCACAAACAGCGCCCTCTATTTGTCACGGAGTACTTACATTTCAATATGAAAGCGGAACGGAAATTGGTTTCAAAGTACTGAACACGACCAGTGATTTGTAGGCACAAGTTACAAGCGATTTTCGACTTTACAACCTTGTTAATAGGGGATATCGAAAAATCGATTGGACATTTTATCTTAGCGTCAAAGGGCACTGTAAAATACTGGAGAAATGATTGGACGGAGTAAATTGTTTTTTTCGTTCTAATTTTGTTTCTCTGTTTTTAAACGTTGAAGTCTGGATTTATAAATTGTAAATATTCGGAAAGTTTCGGTAAGGTAAGTATAGATGTTGAATATAACAAATACTAACAAATAGATTTTCTGCTGTAGGTAAATATAGTTTCTTTCTTTTTACAATTTTAATTATGATTGGTAAAAGATTAGAATGGTATGTGGAAAGAAATAGTATTTTGTCTGTTCATACAACAGGGTTTAGAAAATCGCGTTCTTGTCTAGATTCAGTAGCTTGCCTTGTCTCGTCAATTCAGATTGGTCTTACTAAAAATATACCGACGTTAGCTTGTTTCATTGATGTAGAAGGGGCGTATAACAATGTTCTTACAGAAGCCGTAATTAAAAAATTAGACCTTTTAAATGTGGGTTATAAAATGTGCAATTATTTTTGGGAGTTTTTAAGTGAGAGACATCTACTAATTAATAATTCTAATTACTGTAATGATAATAGTAATAGTAGCTGTAGTAGTAGTAATCTTTTGGTTAGGTGGGCGTCTAACGGTTTGTGCCAAGGCGATCCAATATCTCCTCTTCTTTTTAATTTGGTTACTGCTGAGATTAGTAAAACCATTAGTGTAGGAATAGGTCAGTACGCTGATGATTTTGTGATATATTCGAGTAATCCCGTTATTAATAATAGCGTTCAGGACATTCAAAATGCATTAAATATTTTAGTATCCTTACTTCATGATATAGGTTTACAGGTATCGGTAGATAAAACAAATTTTTGCCTATTTAGCAGGGGACGAAGACAACATAATATTACTCTTAAAATCAATAATTTAGATTTAAAATATAATGAAAATATTAGATATTTGGGTGTTTGGCTGGATCGCTCTTTACGTTGGGGTAGGCACATAAATGAAATCTGCGGCAAAACTCAAAAATTCATCAATATATTGAAAGTCTTAGCTGGTAGCGGTTGGGGAGCTCATCCTAAGCACTTAAGAAGGCTATATATAAGTATCATTAGGAGTAGAATTGATTTCGGTAGCTTTTTATACGACAACAGTGCACAATGTCATGTTTCTAAACTTGATAAAATACAAAATCAAGCTTTAAGAATTATTGGTGGCTTTATTAAATCCACGCCAGTGCACGTAATGGAGAGTGAAATATGTATTCCTCCGCTAGCTATACGTCGGAAATATTTGGCTTACAAATATTGTCTTAAAGCTAAATCTTTTTGTAATAATCCCGCTACTAGTCTTTTGGACAAGCTCGGTGCTCTTTGTACAAATAATTATTGGTCTAGAAAAAAGCAGCCACTGTTGGCGTTAACTTACATAGAAATTAAAGATGAGAGGCTTTTTACCTCTAACACTTTAGAATTGTTTCGGTTTAAAAATTGGGTCCCTGGAGCAAATATTAAAGAATATATATGTGATTACTTGGATTGTATACGGGATTCAAAAAAAAATTATAATTCATTGGTTTTAAAAAATGAAGTTGTTCGTGAAATTAATATTAAGTATAGTCATTGTTTTAAAATATTTACGGATGGATCAAAGGGCACCGGGCTGCCCTCCGGTTGTGCTTATATCGATGTTACTTCTAAAGTAGAAGATTGTTATAAAAATTCGTCGCCTGTTTGTATCATGACTTTGGAGTTGTTTGCTATATCAGCAGCTTTATCCCATATTCTAGATAATTATAAGGCACAGGATAGTGTAGTTATACTTAGTGATAGTAAAAGCGCTATACAACATTTATTGCACTGTTTAAATGGGACTTTTAGAGGCTATCCTATGGCATACGATATTATAAGTAAATTAATTAAGGCAATTGAAAATAATATAAATGTAAAACTGCAGTGGATACCTTCCCATATTGGCTTAGCAGGGAATGAGGAGGCTGATCGTTTGGCAAAGGCAGCAATCAGTGACGGTTCGGAAATTTATATTCTTCCGAATCACTATGAACTTTTACCTAAATTTAAATTTTTATGTTTGGAGCAGTGGCGCGAGTATTTTGATGTCCGTTCAAAAACAAAGGGTATTTGGTACAAAATTATGCAAAGTCAGCCTCATCGTTCTCCTTGGTTTGTTGGAAATATACCGCGCAATATTGTTGTGTTGGCACATAGATTGCGTTCCGGGCACATGCCATTAAGAGCTTTTGCACATATGATGGGTAAAATAGAGTCTCCTTTGTGTATAATTTGTGGAAAGACCGAGGACGTGCATCATGTGCTTGTGGAGTGTGTCCGGAATGAGACGAAACGTGTGGAATTATTTCAAAAGCTAGATGCTTCGCGGGCCAATATGGGAATTTTTTATAGCTCGTTATCCAACCCTTGCTCGGAGGAGGCAGGGTTGGTGTATGGCATGGTGGGAGATTTTCTTTCAACGTATAGCGCTGGCTCCTAGGCGTTCTCATTGTTATTTAGATATATATTATGTTTATTAATTTGTGTTTAGTTTGTAAGTTGATTGTTACAATGGGGCTGCCATGAACATTCGTTCAAAAGCCTTGAATAAATGATTTAAAAAAAAAAAAAAAAACAATTTTAATAGATAATTCCTTGTATCTAAAAAATATAATTTATCTAGATAATAAATGGAAACAGTAAGAGGAATTTGCATTTTTTCTATATAATTCCAAGTGTAATTAAATATCAATATGCAATCATAATATTACAAATATATTTATGAGTTCTGTATAAGTCTGAATTACAAAAGTAATAAAGAAGTTGCAATGAAATTAAAATTGCAACAGTCTGCGTGCGGTTTATTGACTTATTGAATTTTAAAATGGAGCATTATTGAGTCGCAATTAATATTGTTGTTTCTTAGTTTATGTTTTTTGTTTTAGTTATAAATTATTGTAACTGGATAGTCAAATACACAATTGGGATACAAGAATATACTACTATGAATTAAATTGAGGAATTAATTTGCGTCTATAATGTAGATAGTTTCATTTATTCGTTTAGCCGTGGATATTTGATTTTTGTTACTGCAACATAAATTATTTCTATGAGCCTACTTAAAAAGAAAAGATCATTGATTTCGTAATTGAGTGTTTATATTGTAATCGATAATCTTAAAAAAAACAATCTACTTAATCATTCCACTAGGACATTTTCACAATTCTATATATAATATATTATCTACTAGCTTTCCGCCCGCGGCTTCGCCCGCGTTTTCAAAGAAAAACCTGCTCCCGTAGGATTTCCGGGATAAAACCTATCCTATGTCCTTTCTCGGGTATCAAAATATCTCTATACCAAATTTCATGCAAATTGGTTCAGTAGTAAAGGCGTGATTGAGTAACAGACAGACAGACAGAGTTACTTTCGCATTTATAATATTAGTATGGATTAATAATACTTGATTATACAAACAAAACATAACAAAGCAGAACAATATTACAAAAAGGCATCATTTGTACAGCAGGCGGCCTTGTTGCTGAACCGAAATCTCTACCAGCTAACCTGGGCCTTAGACAAAGTAACAATTAAAAAACGATAACGAAGTTAGAAAAGGCAAAAATGTATGGGATTGACATTAGATAGACCACGTGATCTAACGCGGCGTATGTCAATCCCATACATTTTTGCCTTTTCTAACTTCGTTATCGTTTTTTAATTGTTACTTTGTCTAAGGCCGCTGGTAGGAAAGGAAATATATGAAGTTTATGGGATAGCGCATATTGAATACTTATAATTAAAAATATTAACATACTACACGATACTTTGTCCATTTTAATCACTCCACCAGCATCTATCAATATTCCACACACTATATCATCCCTTCCCTATAAATAAAATAAATCAGAAATATACCATCAACACTTGTCAAGGCAACTAATTGCGATCCATCCAATACTACAGTATTTTCTATTTGGCATCACTTCGTAATAGTTATCGACTTTTATCTCAGCTTGTTATAAATCAAGCTGGAATACCGCGATAATGATATTCGCGGTTTAATAAGGATTAGCGTATATTAAAAGTTGTTATCAATTAGCACATGAGCGACATACCTTATCGGTGATAGTCTGGTTGTGATCAGATTACTGGCACTAGCGGTTTTGATGTACCTTTAGATTATTTTAATTTTATTGGTAAATTGTGGATAGTGATTATAGCCGATATAGTCAGGGTTCTTGCAGTAGACTCAATAATTTGCAAATAGCAAAAATGTTTAACTCTTAACGTGATTCTAAGTTAGGTTCAATTGAACCTAAAATTGATCAAAGAAACAAATGAGATTTTTTAGATAGTGTGTTTAACAAGAACAGTGATAATAGATAATAACCATGTAGTTATTGTACTCTCTAATTTACAATATTATCTACAAATGACCCATTGAACTTTGCACCATCAACACTTAACAACGAGACGAAAGTAGGTAAAAATGAAGGACGAAAGACATCAACATAAACCAATCATTTTATTATTTCAATAACGTGATAATAATGTAAAGGTTAACAAAGATAATGAATAAGAGATATTAACGTCTGTCAATCAGCTTTTTCAACTTTTATAATAAATCGCTCCTCGCCACCCGCCTACAACATACCACCACCCGATCTATCGTACCCTTATCTATTCTTCTAACTCCAGATAGGCTATGTACTAAGCCCCATGTAATTTATACCTGTCAATAAACTTAGATTACACCGTGATAGATGTTTGTTTCTCGAACACTTCTTTTTCTCTTAACACTCCAGTGTAAGATCATGCATGAATTAAAAAATGGGCTTAAGATTTATGGATACTAAGAAGTAGGTATATATGATTAAGTGGTCTTTTGAAAACGATTAAAGATGAATAGATATTTACTTAGTATAAAGTAACACAATGTTAAGGGAATATATTGAAAAATTTCTCACCTAAAGGGGTTTTATTCGAACTTTAACCAAGATTAAGAAAACATGACGTAGGTAATATATAAAGTTAGGTACAACTTTTTTTGATAGCATCTACACTAATATTAAAAATACACATTAAATCCAACAGTCTAAAGCTACTACATACGAATCTAATATTATAAAGGCGAAAGTTTGTAAGGATGTATGGATGTTTGTTACTCTTTCACGTAAAAACTACTGAACCGATTACAATGAAATTTAGCACACATATAGAGGGTAACTTGGATTAACACATAGGATAGTTTTTATCCCGGAAATCCCACGGGAACGGGAACTATGCGGGTTTTCCTTTGCAAACGCGGGCGAAGCCGCGGGCGGAAATCTAGTATAAATATAACTAGGCATTTTTGTCTACAACAAAAATTATCT
Organism: Colias eurytheme; assembly: GCF_061535395.1. Lineage (NCBI taxonomy): Eukaryota > Metazoa > Arthropoda > Insecta > Lepidoptera > Pieridae > Colias > Colias eurytheme. The sequence goes on along the minus strand of NC_142981.1, from coordinate 11,300,609 downwards.
CAAAACGTTGCAGTAATGACAATAAGCCATCACTTATAAATACAGCAATTATTCCACCTGCATTAATATTTTGTTACTGGGCGCTTTGCCAGGCTCCACTAAGGTTCTTTATTGCATCAGCTGGTATCTAGTATCCACTATCCTGCTTGTAATACACTTGTTGTATAGCATGTATGGAATATATTTACCTTCCGTTTTAATATATGGGCCAAATTTATTTAGACTAAAATTATAAACGCGAATGTATCTGCTTGCTGGTAACGCCTACTAGGTCTACTGTTAAGCACTGAACTGATTCTAATGTAATTCATGATAGAATGAGATAGAGTGGACTTTCGGAAATAACATTGGCTACTTTTAGTGAAAAAAGGTAAACTTTCGTTAAATAGGCGATGGAAAATCTAGTATTTTGTGGTCAGTTCTGTTTTACTGTTAATGTATTGAACAATGCAATGCCGCCCATTTACGGATACTAATTGTCATTAATTTGCAAAAAGTGTCAATGCATGTAGCTCAAAATATAGGATAACTTATTATATTCCATCGCACCATAAAATTACTCGTCTTTAAACGTTCCTATTCCTTCTCATCCTGAACTACTAATTACCCCCTTTGTTCCACCTTCGTAAAACATTAGTAATTCTCGCTACGATACCGACTAATCGTTTCAATTCAATTTGAAATTCGTCGCACACCCCAACACATCAAACGTTTGCTTTATTCAATGCACACTGCGTGACGCGAGCGGAACGATTGTAAATCGATAATTGTTCGATTCGAAAACGTAACGATTAATCGTAGTATAGAATATGTGGCGTCGAAATTGTTGATAGGGGCTTAATTAACACGAAGGTGGGTATGATTTGACTGTTGACCTTCTTGGTTTTTTTGAGGAGTGTTTTTTTTTATTTTGAAGTGAAACATCTTTTAGTGAGTTTAAAATTTCAAGGTCGCGTCATGGCAATACCGTCACGTCATGGAATAAGACGACGATTTTGGTATCTTTAAATCTTGCCAAAGAAGTTTCACTTTTGACACGTGTGCTCGACACACACATTTTTTTTTCAAAAATATTCATTTCTATAATATTGTTTCATCTATGGATCATATAAGTGTGCTCCTTAAAATCAAATACGTATGTTCGTAGTGACATTAAACCAAAGAAATAAAATAAACAAGAACACAATTACAATGTTTTATGAGAAGATCCCATCAAAGTGAGCTGCCATAAATTTAACAACAAACCAAATAAATTCACAAATGTATACAGCTCACAAAAAGTTTTGACGGCGAAATCCAAACTTCGCAACTATTTCGTTCATTCTCATTAATGAGTGTATTTCGTGGATTTTAACAAGCTTTTGTTTGATGTCGAGATATTTCATTTCCATGTTATAATAATAGTACAGTCGCAATGAAGCAAATGGAAATTATTTAGTTGTTAGTTTGACGCTGAGTTTTCAATCAGTGTGTTTTAAAAATAAAATGTTTTTCACTATAATAATTATATCGCAGCTATATTTATGCAGTTGTAAGTAAATATTTTAAAGCTCTTTACATTTAAAAATATGCTTCTAAAAAAAGATTAAAATAAAAAAAAATATACTGTTGGGGTGAAGAACCTCGTTATGTTCTTTTATCCTTTAAAACGTATTGATTTATAACTCTTCCTTCTCTTCTTATAATGAACTAGCTGTGCCCCGCGGTTTCAGTCGCATTGCTCCGCTCCTGTTGGTCTTGGGATGATGATATATAGCCTATAACCTTCCTCGATAAATGGGCTATCTAACGCTGAAAGAATTTTTCTAATCGGACCAGTAGTTCCTGAGATTAGCGCGTTCAAACAAACAACCAAAAAAAAAACAAACTCTTCAGCATTATAATATTAGTATAGATTTTCCAGATTTAATCATAATAAGCGTATGTTGTAAATTTCATAAATGTGAAGAAATGAAAAATTTAATTGATCCGCAACAGCAGAAAAAAGAATCTTTTTAATTCTAGCCAAGTATTCGTATTACATGAACCATACTTGAGTACAATCATGCCCTCAATAAGAAATAGTGTCAATAAACCACAGAGCAGCAAAAAGTTCCGCCAACGAGACATCAATAATCTCCTTTACCTACGCGGGAAAAAATTACTCTGTGATTCAATAATGCCTGCTTATAAATCAACACAGATCTATAATGGTGTGGTATTTATTGTTCAGAATTTATCCTTAAATCGTCAAATTAAAAAATATGACAATGTACAATAATTATGTTTCTATCATTACATAGCTCGCTGTCGCTGTCGCACAAAATCGCTGTCGCTGTCTGTCCCTAAGTATGCTTAAATATTTAAAACTAGGAAACGGATTTTGATGTTTTTTTCATAGATGGAGTGGTTATTGAGAATGGTTTTTAAGTAAATAATTTACTAAGAGGAATGCTAGTTTAAAATATATAAAACACTATACACACAAAAACTCCCTGAAAGTACTCTTTTCACCGTTTCAAACTTAACCAGTGTCTCAAATTGTTTCTCATCAATAAACCCAGTAGGACCCTTTCACACAACGATAAAAATAGCGCAGAAATTACCATAAATAATGGTTGTACAAATAAATCAATAGAAAAACCTCCCAGCTGCAAATCCTACACGGTTGCAAGTCCGCGCCATTGGACATGTTCAGATAAATTATCAACAGCAAGGTGTTCGAATATTAATAGACAGACTTAAATAACACGTTTTAAAATATTACTTCAGTGACTTCTCATAGTCGTAAAGTAATGTTACTGCCGCGACGGGAATACAAGTTGCGAGATAAAATGGCTGACGGCGTTTGGACTGTATGATAAATAGAATGCATATAAAATTGCCTAACTTGACTTTATGCGGGAAGTACACTAGCTGTGGTATGGCAGATGGCAGGAACCAGGATAAATAATCAAAATGATATCATGAAATTGATGCAATAGCAGTTGTATACCATTGATTGAATGTACTTTAAAAGAAAACAGTTTGAGATTTTGAAGTATCTCTATCTTTGCTTGTTGAGCTTTGTGTGTACAAACAAAATAATATTATATTGTTGAAGTGTTTTTTTATACTTTCTTTAGTTATTCTTACTTCCTTTACTTTTTATTGGTTGTCATATTTGAAAATGTTTGAATGAATACTAAGATTTGTCTTCATAAGTTTGAACTCGAGAGAAAAATGCTGAGCGTTGATATACCGGCTAGTTAAAAATACCTACATAAGCCATCCTAGTTAATGGCAAGAATTTCGCAATCTTAGTGTTAATAGTATGAAGTTATGTAGACATTGTGTTAATTTAGATTCTTTATATGATAGCGATGTAGTTAGAAAATTGCGGCGGCTTGTTATACGCTGTAAGTTCGCTAAGTTATGACTTATGTTATGGTTATGATTTATACGCGGTAGCTGTGAGAGGAGTGTAAAATAAACAGAAAATGTGTGACATTGTGTAGCTATTGCACGCCTCATAAGCGAAGCGTTGAGGTGGGTACTACTGTCACTTCGCGCAAAACATCTGATTTTTCAAACTTAAAATGTCTTTATGTATCATACATTGCACTTGTAAGATAATACATACACACACATATTAAGAAAAAACACTATTTTTAACGTTCATGATATTTTTGATGTCATTTTTGTTATTTAAACTAGTTAAAAAACAGTTTAAAAAAGTTCTGTCTTGGACGTCCGTGTGTCTGTATGTGCGGATCCTTTTTCTTGTTAACACGATAGCGACCGAAATACTTTACTAATCGAGTCTTTTTTTTTCTCTTACGCTTGAGTATGCTCAGGAATAGAACCCTTTCATTTTTCAGGGTCTGATTCGATGTGGTTTAATTGTTATTAAATAAACAAAAATAATAATTAATAAATATTTATTTAAAAAAAATTATGAGGCGTGCACTTTTGGATTTTCCAAATTATTTTATTAATATTACGAGGATACGAGGAACTTATCCCAGTTCTTTTTTTGTAAGTAAAATCATAGTTTAAACTACTGCAATAGTTAGAAAGTACGTGATTTTCACCGTTTCGTCTTCTGCTGTACACAATCTATCTGTTATCTTAAAATTTAACAAACTAAGCAAGAAGATTAACCAAATTATATTCGCTTTTTCTAGCTATTTATAGGTGAATTTGACTTGATCACGGCTCACAAAACTCGTAAGTTCGTATTTCTGTTTCCCTTTGATCCATTGCAAACGATTATACCCCCAAAAAAACTATTTTTAAAACCGTTAAATCTTCAAGACACGTATAACAATTGTACAGACTGGCCCACTCATTACCAAGCTACCCACATCAATGAGTTAGCAAACCATTCCCAGGAGCACGCCGCAAATAGACCGTGATTTATTGCCCTAATACCACCATTTAATGCCAGCATTGATCAGCTACATGTTAATATTGGAAGAAATATATCGAGAAACGTCGGGGGTGAAGCACCAAGGTAAGGCTTGGGTAATGTAATCGGTCCTATGAATGAATATTTATTGCCACGTTATTTTACAAATACAGTAATATTATATTTTGTAACGTAAAAATAAAATAATTATTTTATTCCTTGCTTTACAAGGTTTAGAAATTAAATAATTTCCTCTTTATATTTTAATTCATAGGTAAATTTAGGTAACGTTTATAGAAATTAAAGAGGTGTTATAAAACTTTTGCTGCATATCAATAATTGCAATCTAATTAGAGACTATATTTAAAAGCAGACATGAATTTACGCTCATATTAAAATTTTATAAAACCGACATCCAAAGGTTTACAAGACCAGATGAATACGCCATTGATAAAAGAAGCGGTCACAGCGAGCGAAAAATTTGCTAATTTAATTGCTGGGCGTGTTTGATCATCTTCGTAATTGGAGGTTGCGGCTTTAGTTACATTTTCTGATTTATTATATGGTTTTACTTGCAAATTAACTTGTTTTATGATCGAGATTAGTTCAATGTTTAATATTTTAACTGCATTAAAGATTCGATTATATTATCGATATATGCTTTAGATTTTACAATCAAAACACCATTAGCATAAGCAATGTTTAAAGTTTTATCTTTTAGCGCTGCATGAAGCTTGTATATTTCAATTATTTTAGTGGCAAAGCTTTTATGTTATAATTACTTATCTATTATTGATTTACCTTTAATGAAAACTCATTTACACAGCAATAATGAATATGAAAATTGCTTTAGAAGTATTAAAAATATTGGAATAAAACATGCCAGTAAAACCAGTATTAGTAATGCTAAGGATACTCAATGGTTCATATCTCTAGATCAACAATATGAAATACTGCAATCAAGATTAGAGCGGGCCTAAATTGCTCCCAAATAGGCTCCTATCTAGATAATTTGTGTCGCAAATTACTACCCTTTTGGAGCATAATACTATTTACGGATATATTGGTGACTACACTGAAAAGTAAATTAATGATAAGATTAACATTATTTTATAATAATTAGGTTTTAACAAAGGTATTTGTTAGCATAATCTGTTTAAGGGCGCTTTGACGGTAAAGGTAAGTCATTAATAAAAATAAGATATAGTAAAGGTCGTGGAATGAACCTTGTGGAACCCCCATTATTTTCCCATTATTATCCAAATTTAAGTCTTGCAATAAGTGTACGTACTTAATAAGTTCCAGACAACACAATAATTAACTTCTCCTAAATTTTCTATATGATTTGTCGAGCTAAAGATTAAAGCATTCTTAAATGACCGCCCAAATAGGTTTCTGTCTAGATAAAGTCCATAACAAATCACCGCGCTATTAAACCGAGTTATTTATATGGCACTGGCATAAAGTTGAGATTAATCCTTTGAAATGAAATGAATCAACTACATCATACGTGCTATAATGAAGACGTTACAGTTATTGAGCAATCAGAATACATTGAGCGATATAATCAAGAGATATTCGTAGTGATGAATTTTGAATACTCTCAAATGAAATACAGTTTGTAGGCTAAAATGTTAAAATATACGTCCATTATATAATGGTTGAAAAAAATATCGATTATCAAACGTAGGAACACCCATATTATATATAGTTATGTGACTTTGGAGACTCTTAAACATTTATTTGGATTTATTTACCTAAAGAATTTAAATGATAACCCTATAAAATGCTATAAAGGAGACGATTTTTTTTGTTTGGAGAATAGGCCCACCTCAATTTCTTAGCGTATATTAATGAAATGTGTGTTAATTTGTTCCTTGAAGTCCCCAGATTACAGTGGTGACATTATTTTTACATGTTTTAACCGGAATCCTTAGAAACACGATGTGCAAACATTTACCTCATTCCTACATAAAAACTAACTGATAATGAGCGATTTGTCTTGTGTGACCCATCTGAATTATTGGGTATAATATATTTAAATTAATGAATAAATAAATATTAGAAAACATCACATACATTGTCACGATTCCAAGCTCGGAAATCGGAAACAGCGAAGTTACCACAAACACAGAGACCCGATTTGGTTATAAATAGTATAGAAAATAAGTGATATAAGTGTGTGTACCTCAAGTTTCTGGACCTTATGCGATTTTAGCGAATGGGAAACTGATTAAATAAGAAATTATTAGTTAAGTAGGTAGGTAGGTACGTGATTTATGACTAGGAGTAGGTACATAATATTAGGATAGGTATCCATTTGCACAGCTATGCTATTATTCATGTTCTATTGTAATATTAAACGCTCTTAAGTTGTAGCAATTACATTTTAAAATAGGAAATAAAAACATTGTTTATGTTAAAAACATTACAACTACGACAGGAAGAATCTGACGTCTATCAAAGCAGCCAATAGATGTAACGTTTCGTTACACGGATTTTTTTAGCTTAGTAGAAACAAATTGTTTTATTTGAATTTAAAATCGCTATCAATCACATTCTTCCATATAAATAGGAATAAAAACAGTTTCTAAAGTGATTTGTTTAAGGCAGTTTTTTTTCGCTTTTTGGTTTTATTTTCATTCTATCGATAAAAACGTTTCGTTCCAGTTATTTTTAATGTTGGCCATTGTTCTTGGTTTCTAGACAACACTACAGCAGGGATGATATCAAAATAAAGCTTTTTAATTCGATTTCATGATTCCGGTTTCGTTTGTAAAACAACGAAGCTTCAAAATTCATAATATAATTTTATATTTTTACACGTTTTTTTTTATTACTATACGTTACCGAGTCTTGGTGGGCCCACAAAAAATAGTCTCCTTTAACGAGACATAAAATAGAAAGAGGCAAAGAATTGAAAGTGTCGCATACATTCCAATGGTGACAGCAATGTACATCAAAAAAGTGTTTCCAATAAATCCACACATCAAGTGAGTCTTGAAAGAACACGCCACATCAGAAATTCCCTCAAGTTTTTATATTTCCAAGTCCTCGCTTAATCAAAATAAACAAACGCTAAAAATAATTCAATACATGTAAGGAGTGAAGTAGGAAAACCAGTCCTATTTAAAAACAAGTCGCCAGCAAAAACTAATCTGCCGTCTTAGAAGACGGACGGAGATAATCCGATGTCTAGATGGCGCGCCTATTAGATGCAAGGTAGTGACGTCACGGCCTATCGGTGGGTGGTATATGGGAGAACATGTAGCGAAAGTTTAGTAGTAAAGAGGTAGGTCGTGTAGTTATTAGATAGTTGGGTGTTTGCCTCAAGTTATATTATAGTCGTCTTGTATAGAGCGCGTCAAAGTTAGCTGATTTCCGTCGAATATGAAGCATGTTTATTGTTTTACTAGCGGTCCGCCCCGGCTTCGCCCGTGGTACATGTTTACGTTTTCTCTACATAAGAACCATCCTCGTGCTTCACGGAATATAATAAAAAAAGAATTATCGAAATCGGTTCAGCCGTTCTCGAGTTATGCGCTTACCAACACATTTTGCGATTCATTTTTATATATAAGATTTTATTTTACAGAGATGTTAAGCATAACAACATACTTCTTTATGTAATAAGATGCTGTAGTTCGAATAAAGAGCTACAACTATGTTGTGACGTTGCTTTTCAAAAGCTGGTGTATGCAACAGGTTGAGGCGACAAAAAAAAAAATAAGTTAATCAAATAAACGTATGAGTTTTAATTACAAAATTTTAACGATAGTAATCTACATTTTAATGACTTTACAATTGCATAATTTTATCAATGTCTTATCTTTTAAACTAACTTAAAAAAAGGTCAGTTCTTAATGCAACTACTGTCTCGATCAATTTCAAGTCTAGGTGTAGAGCGGAAGTATAATGTTTTAAGTTTTGGATATTAAATATATTCGCGATTTCTTCCAACTTGCACCACACGAGTAAAAACCAATTGTTGCCGAGCTTACGTTTAAGCTTTTTATTAAACGCGAGCGAAATCGCCGCACATAAAGGTAACAACCTACTTTGCGAATTCTCAGTACATACATTGAGCTTTAAAAGCATATACTTTAGAGCTTTTATGAGTACTCAATACTCGCAGCTTGAAGTACTCAATACATTTATAACATTTTATTTAAAGCATTATTTGAGTAGACGTGTTTGTTTTATTAAATAAAATTCGAATTGGTTTTAAATGGAGAATATTTTATTATGAACTAGGTTTCCGCCCGCGGCTTCGCCCGCGCAGTCAAAGAAAAACCCGCATAGAGACACAGACACAGTTACAGACAGAGTTACTTTCGCATTTATAATATTAGTATGGTTTTATTTAATAATTTGTTTTCTGTTTAAAAGACTATTTATCATAGTAAAAAAGCCTATTTATTTATGTCAAACATTTACAATTACCAATTTAGTCAATGGAAAATGATGTTGCTTTTTTGAAGTTTTTCCTTTTCTATATTAAAAGAAATATTATTGTATTTGCCTTCAGAACACTCTGTACAATAGGATTCACGCATGAACGAAAAATTACTATAAAACGCAATCTTAATTAAAATCTTCACACAATTAAAACCTCGTTTTTTACGGGCACATTAAAGTCATTGTTTTACAATGCTTTTAAAATGTTTATCACCCATCTTATATTATTATTGTCCATTATTTTACGAGGTGTAAACGTAGTTATTAATTCTTAAGGAGGCTGCTAAGAAAAAATAAGTGAATTTATATGGGAATTTTGCGGCATTTAATTAAATTTACAAAAAAAATTAAAGGTCTATTAAAAGACATATTTTAAGTGTGAAAGAAATCGCTTGTTAAAATTGTGTTAGGTATCTGACAAAAAAATCATTAAAATTTACACACAAACACAGAGGCTGTAGCCTGTATTGCTATGACGCGACCTTGAAGTTATACTCTCAACGCGCCTTTAAGAAGTTCCACTTCAACAAACTGCCAGTTGTTCTGCGTATTCACCACCTAAATCGCAATGTAATAAAACTTCCAGTCCCACCTTCCTAGCCTCGTGCTGCATAGGCGGCACAATACCCAAATCTAAATCGCAAAAACTTCCAGCGCATACCTAGCCAGCGCACCTAACCATAGGCAGTGCAACCATACCTAAATCTAAATCGCAAATCTAATCCTACCTTCCTCGCCTGATGCTGCATCGGCGGCGCGATGAGCCTCAGCGGCGGCGGCGCGGGCGGCAGCGCGGCCAGCAGCGGCGGCACGAGCGGCACCACGCCGCCCATCGGCAGCGCGACCGCGAACTTCTGCATGCCCATCGTCCACGGCACGAACCACCCGCCGCCCGCCTGCATCGCCCCCCCGCCGGCCCCGTACCACGCCAGCTCGCCGCCCGTTACCGCATCCACGTTAACACACTTGGTACGGGGGCATTGGCTACACTACCTGTGAACAAGAGAGGGGAAGATTAGAAAATGATCTAGTAAGACAAGTTTATATGGAACGAAATAAATGTGAAATAACACATGTTTCTTGTGATAAGTACTATATTCATTATGCAAATCGTTTTTGTTTAAATTATAATTATGTACACGGAAATATCATATATAAATATTGACACATTGTATTAATTGGTCTGGGTCAAAATCTGGCAATAATTTTCTCCAAGTCAAGTATATTATTTAATTTTATTGATTTTCATAAACTACAAAGTTGTAAGCTGACTTCATCTGTATATATCGTGATAATCACATTGAGATAAAGATAAAAACTTCTATTACCTACATATTTGATTCAACACCACTAAACAAACTACCCGAAGCAATAGCACTCCTTCGACTCTGCGCCTACATTCAAGTATTTACGTTAAATATTTAAATAAGTACAGGAATTCGGGTCAAACGCCCCTAATGAGCTATCATTAGCCTGGATGAGGGTTATTAGCGAGATGAAAATGACATAGCATATTGTATGGCCGCACTAAACTTTTCCCTTGTGTCAAAGGTCGGAAACGGCGGGATGGCCATTTGTCTGACGTATGGAAATAATGTTTTGTTGGGCTCTGTGCCGCTTTTGGTCCGGCCACAACGATTTTTATGGTTCGGAGAACACGATAGTTTGGGTAATATTGTGTTGGAATGTTGCGGCTACTCTGTGCTGCAGAAATACATTTTTGCTAGTTACATTGAGAAACTTCGCCTGAAAATCATATTATGTTTAATACATACATTCATTTTTTAGAATATGAGATTATAGATCGATCTATTTATTTATATATCTCTGTTAAACTAAGAAAATGAACCATAAAGAGCTCTACTTTACAGTCACGCATAATTATAACCAATTTATTTGCCATCAATGCTTAAACATCGTTATTTCTGTCTCACAAATTTCTTCATAATAAGAAATGATTCTCTTCCTAACGGATGATTAAATTTTGACATTTGTTCTATAACACATGTCAGAATCCAACCGCCCGTAAGCGTTTCTTAGAATCTTTTCTTATAATAGAAACTGAGCATTATTCGTCTCTTATTCCGACATAATATGTCATCAGATTATAATTGTAATTGATAGATGTCACTCATAGGGTTATGACGTCATATTAAATGATTTTACTCATTTTATTAAAGCTGTTTTCTTTCGAAGAATAGCGAAAACATGCTCCTGAAAATCGAAAAGTACAGACTTCAATCCCAAAACAATAAAATTAAATGATCAAGATACGAAACGCGAGATAGATTTTGTGTAGATACAATAGATTTTTATAAACTACCACAACGATCTCGTATCATTAGCAGATGTGAAGTGACCTATACGAGTATATATGCTCCATAAGCAGAAATGGACAATAAGGAATTGTAAGAGGATGCTGATAATTTAGTCGTACAATAAGATCTTGAATGGCAACTAGCCGCGACTATGAGTTAGTTTGTCAATGGGAATATACTCTAAAATAGTTTGGAAAATCCAAAAGTGCACGCCTCATAATTTTTTTTTTAAATAATTATTTATTAATTTTTATTTTGTTTATTTAATAACAATTAAACCACATCGAATCAGACCCTGAAAAATGAAAGGGTTCTATTCCTGAGCATACTCAAGCGTAAGAGAAAAAAAAAGACTCGATTAGTAAAGTATTTCGGTCGCTATCGTGTTAACAAGAAAAAGGATCCGCACATACAGACACACGGACGTCCAAGACAGAACTTTTTTAAACTGTTTTTTAACTGGTTTAAATAACAAAAATGACATCAAAAATATCATGAACGTTAAAAATAGTGTTTTTTCTTAATATGTGTGTGTATGTATTATCTTACAAGTGCAATGTATGATACATAAAGACATTTTAAGTTTGAAAAATCAGATGTTTTGTGCGAAGTGACAGTAGTACCCACCTCAACGCTTCGCTTATGAGGCGTGCAATTGAACCAATATTGCATCACGCTGCGACTTGAGAAGTTTTACTTTCTTCTTCCTTAATATAAACTGATTAATAGCCATGGTGTCTTAAGACTATCACAAGTTGTTTAGTAAAATCTTATTTTTACATAAAAAAGTGTTACATCTATGTAGTACGCCCTATGTAATACACCCTTTAACTTCTACCACAAAACCTCCTTGACCCTTACAGATAAATTCCTTACAAACGACCCGACCATTTCTATATCCCCATAATTCTGTCAATACACGTCACCCACATCGAATCACTGGGAACGGCTTGGCCGTCCACAAATTACTGGTATCTTGGCTCTACTGAATCCCTCGTTTATATCGCAACATGTCAACAGCAAGGCTGGCGTGTTAGAGCCGGCGATTTACTGAACGACCACCAATCTGTGTGATTTGATGACGTAGTTACGTCTGCGATTTTGTGTTACCCGTTTTACATGGATATTGGGTCTATGGGCTTTTATTTTTTTATATCGTATGTGACCGGTAATATAAGATGCAAGAAATAATGTTAAGAACTCAATAAAATATAAAAAAAAAAATCAATACCAACTTAGCCTTGTTTTCTACTAAATGATTTGACTCCTTATTTTCCGGTGAGATTGTTTCCTTTACACAAAAATAGTCTCACCAAGGCTGACACAGAAACGTCAATCTAGAAAAGCACACGACCATTCGATCGTAACCATGCGACCATCACTTTTATAGATCAAAGAGATACGTAAAACATCAGTGACGGTAGCTGAAAGAATACACAGCAATTTGTTTTCTTGGCGGTCTGTGACCTGCGTTTAAAATTACAGTACGTCACTATCCCATTCACGTCGTTTAGCTGTAAAGTACTATGTTTATACGATTATATAAGAATGACGATCTTTCGTCTACGCTTTTAACTGCTAAAGAACCTTGAAAATAGTTCGCTTACATCTTTGAAGACACTTCTTTTAAGTTCATAATTCTGGTTTAGAGCTGAGCCGTGAAATACGTTCCCAAAATTTAGTGCAGTAGGTGGCCCATATTTGCGACATTTTCTTTTATTTACAATGCCTTATAATTCTTACCCTATTGGAGGTTAACAACCTGTCTAATTGTTTCGCTTGTGGGCGTTATGTTTCGTCTTCTATGGCAAGAACGTTCTCTACTTTTTTCTGAGACAAATGTCTCGTGAAGATCGTCTGAATGAAACTTGAAGTGACGTCAATAATAAACGTTGCATAGTAAAACGTCTTGCTCCGTTTTTTATTTATATTTTCACACGGAAATGCTGTATTTGTGTTGAAATGTGGCCAATAATTCAGGGATGTTTTATTAGTTTTTATCAAGAATAGATTCACAGGTTTTTTCTAAAAGCGTCTCGACTCGTTGAGTGGATAAAAGCGATCGATCAAAAGACATCAGAATATTATTTTCTCGTAAAGAAAGCCAGATGAGGCGTGTTGGGTATTTGTAGGCAATCTCTTATCCTAAACAAAATAAAGAATTTTGAAGAGCAGGTAAAATAAATGCTTTGAAATTGAAGTGAAAGATTTGACTAATTGGCGTTTAATATCTAAAAATCTAGAAGGGAAGAGCAGAGAATAAATATTTCGGGACTCCATGGGGATCCCATACTAAGCTTTCGCTTGTGTAATGGAAACCAGATTGCTGATAAACATACATATTTAATTTTAAATAAATACTTATATAGATAATTAACACCCAGACACAGAGCAATCATCTATGTTCATCACACAAATATTTGCCCCGATCGAACCCACGACCTCTGGCTTGGAAGGCAGGGCCACTACCAACCAAGCCAACCGGCCAGGCAGTTTCAGATATAAAACTATATCAAGATATAAATATAACAAACTAATGTTTTATATTATACGAACCAAGCATAATATCCCTTCATTAATAAATTGCAAACTCTTACCATTAACTGGAACTAGTCCTCAGGGACGGATTGGTGTCGTAAATTGCGTAATCTACTTTTCCTAGGATAGCTCATAAATATTATATTTTCCTTGATAAACTATCTTGTACATCTCATATTTATAGTTAACATCAAAAATGTATGAAACGAGAATACTAGGTAGACAGCTAAGCTCACAAACAAAAAAGATATAGCCCCGTTTTGTTACAGCATCTCGAAAAAATTGTCCTAAACAGATGATTCATCACGCATTGTGATGTCTTCAAAAGCGGTGCGATATCATTGTATATCGTATCTTATCTGAGGTCATTCCGACCTCACTTCCATAGAAAATAATAAGGCTTTTGTGTGTGAGCGTTATTGTGACGACGATCTCTCTACGGAGGTTTATTTCAGGAATATTTTCTGATGAGTCAGTCAGATGTCGACTTGAACAATTGAAGATTTTCTCCGAGATTCCGAATGGCACGATGTGCTTTGAGATACCCTGTAATACGGTTAATGATTTTATCCTAAACTGAGTCTTAAGGGATTTTACCAATTCATATAAACGTCCTACCGTCCCGACCTTTATATCGATGAAAATTACGTATTAAGCGTATTGGTACGTACTATTTGATTTGGATCTACACAAATCCATATTAGTCTGTGAATTCTCTGGATAGGTATTTACTGAAGTTTCATGACATGGTATTTAATACTGGACAAGCGTTTAACGACGTGTAGCCCTTACCTACCATATTGTTTGATTATTATATTTGTATTAATTGAAAAAAGTATAAAATCTTTTAATTTAAATCTAATTAAATTCAGTAATGAAAAACACGTAAAATTTGAATTAATCCTTAAAGATTACAATAATAATTAATTAAAACTATATCAATGCATTGACTTGAACTTTAGACCTTACACTTTTACTAGCAAAGTTTGTTTTTCAAAAGTTCAATAATCTTTATCTTACTCTAGCAGTTTTAGAATTATAAAATAGCGAATTTTATGGCACCTTCGTGACATCCTTCTGAATTTTTATGTTTGTCCTGTGGCATTCCTTCGGGGGAAAGATATTTGAATCAGCCATTCAGTAAATCCTTACAACGTATAAAGTTACAGGAAATCTTTTCCAAACCAATCTTTTGTGTATAACATACAGTTGTTTCAAAAGCATATTTTGATATATTAGCGACTAGCGGTCCGCCCCGGCTTCGCCCGTGGTACATATTTCGCAATAAAAGGTAGCCTATGTTCTTTCTCAGGGTCTAAAGATTGTATGTGCCAAATTTCATCAAAATCGGTCCAGTAGTTTATGCGTGAAAACCATACATACATACATACATAATTACAAACCTTTCCTCTTTATAATATTAGTATAGAAGTATAGATATAGATAATGTCGACTGTTTTACGAAATTACAAAACATAAAACTATATCCTAGCTACACATTAAAAATAATATTCTGTTGTAAATACTAGGTAAATAATATTAATGTAAAAATCTTGTATCTACATAGATTCATTTATAAACATGCAATTAATAAGCCGAGCATTACTCAAAGAAACGAGACACCGCAATAACTTCAAACAGACGCAAGCAACTGATGTTTATTTTATTTAAATAATCATTAACATATACCTCGTTATTTATAACAGCTTATGCTAGTAGTCTAAGATCCCACCGCAGGATTAGTGCGTTCATCGGTTTTTTGCTGAAAACCGAATTTTTATGTATATTTATAATTAGGAGAATATATATCGAATATATATATTAGCACCAGGCTGCCAAGATGTTGCGGCCAGGTGAAAAGCGGCAACCGTGATTTTTTAGAATTTTTATATCATTTGACGTGATGTAGACTACATTTTATTCAAAAAACAAGTGAACAAATTTTTTTCCCAAAAATCGATTAGAAAAATTTTAATTAAACATGCTTGCGGCCAAATTTTGATTGGCAACCTAGTCGATATATATTCTCCTTATAAATATACATAAAAATTCGGTTTTCAGCAAAAAACCGATGAACGCACTGATCCTGCAGCTGGATCTCGTACTATAGGAATAAAATTATCTACAAACGAATAAATCCATCGATGCTAATCAATTACATTCAGGGGATAGTGTGAACGAACCTTACACGCATCAGTCCCCTTACCACGATGTCTAAGCAGTATTATTTCCAGTGTGGAAAAAGGACAGCGCTATATAGGTTATCTAGCGCCATCACTTTCTCACACTGGAAATAATACTGCTATCAGACTTCAAGCTAACCGTGCGTAGTGTGAACAAGGCCTATCATATTACCGACTAGTTTTTCGCAGCCAACTGGTTTTTCTTTAATAGAAATGCAATTTATTGACTATAATCTCAAGTATTTCCTATCTTTATTTCATTGAATGTGTAAATAAATACTTGCGTGTGTGTCGTCCCCCTTAACAATTTTTACGATTTTGTTTTCATTTCTATCTATAGAAATTTCTATCTATAGGAAAGGTTTGTAATCATGTATGGTTTCCACGCATAAACTACAGGACCGATTTTGATGAAATTTGGCACATATAATCTTTAGACCCTGAGAAAGAACATAGGCTACCTTTTATTGCGAAATATGTACCACGGACGAAGCCGGGGCGGACCGCTAGTCAAATATAAAATGTGAATCTTTCTTGGACTTTATTGTTGTTGGCTACTTTCCTACTGACGTACATTTTGCTTATAGTCATAGCACATAATTATATTCTAATCTACTTCCTTTTAATGTTTAAACTTTGAGAAAGAAAAATACAATTTTATAGTTTTAAAATAAAAAGTTATTTATTAAGGTATTCTTCTTCAGCCCAAATATAATTAATTTTGACCGTTATTTTGTTCGTAAATAAGATTTACGAACGATTTTCTCTAAGGACATACAATAATACGAATATAATCTTATATATAAAATTCTCGTGTCACAATGTTAGTCTGCATACTCCTCCGAAACGGGTGGACCGATTCTCATGAAATTTTCTGTGCATATCGGGTAAGTCTGAGAATCGGCCAACATCTATTTTTCATATGTACCACGGGCGAAGCCGGGGCGGGCCGCTAGTAAGAATGTATTAAAATTATATCCAATACCATAAAACATGACATAAACAAAGCAAATAGGAAGACGTTTTGAATAACAATACTCTATATTAACTTCACGAATGATTTCAAGTGACAGGCCCAATATGAAATACAGTTTGTGACAGACAGAATGACAGGCGAACGTTTTGTAATAATATGTATACAATATGGGGCAAAGGTAACTCGATACGTAGCGAATTAAAATATATTAAAATATATAAATCAGGCGAATAAAGCAAAAATCGACAAGGCTGTTGTAAACGAGAACAATCTAAAATTAATAAGAGGTTTTTTTTTGTATGTTTGTAAGGGAACCTCAGAACCGATCTCGTATGTGTAAAAGACGTTGTTACTGAGCGACTTAGGGCTGATTTTTAAATCCTTGGTTAATACTTATTCGTCGAATAACGTATTAAACTACCATTTCAAAAATGTATTCTTTGCCCGTCTTTGACAGTTTACGGGTGACATTTTAATATTATCATGTAATACTTTATTGGGCGGATAAGTTTTAACTATGGATTGAAAAATCGGCCCTTAATTATAAAATAGTTTTTTTTATGTTCCGTCAATATTGGAATTAAAAAACTCACAAGTAAAAAGATCGTAGCTAAGTATAATATTTTAATTTTAGTTATATTTATTCCTTAACATACGGACAGTTCAGACAGAAATATCGTATTTTTTAAAAAGTTATAAATCTAATGCACCAAACCACTAACTTCTTATTTTACCTTAGATTGTTAGGCGTCTTCTCAAAAATTCACCAAGACATAACATAAATTTGCTCGAAGCGTTTAGCAAGTAATAAATTATGTTTTACGTGTGTTTTATTGTTGCTAAGACCCTTTTTGGGTGTCCAGTATAACATGTTTATTGGAATAAATATGGGTATTTATTGCGTGGGTCCCTAAGGTCACGTATACTCTATTTGTTCATAATTTCTTATGAATTTTCCTTATCCTTTGGCTTATTTAATTTACTTCGTGAAAGGGTTTTTGGTTTTCGTTTAGAAGATAATATTTCATATTATCTAAATTTTATTCAAATAGTTATAAAGTGCAATCTCTGAAAACATTATTTTTTCGCACTACTATTACTCCAAATCTACTGAATCGATATGGAGCTTTTTTTCAATACCAAAAATATGTAGAACACATGAATTCAAGAAAGTTCATGCAACAATACGAAGTTGGACGCTTTATCAGTATTTTTACGAATTACATAAATCCATATAATAACACAGAGGGTAATATTCCCGTACGAATTTAAGAATATTCCCTACACGTATCGCGAAGTTGTTTTCATATAAGATTTGCCGAAAGTATATTTCATCGCGATACGTGCAGTGGAACACAGCTGAGTCTTTAGATGTCAAAATTTCAACCAATCCTAGTTTATATCATCACTACATAGTACATATAAAACAAAGTCGCTTTCTCTATACCTATCTCCCTATGTATGCTTAAATCTTTAAAACTACGCAACGGATTTTGATGCAGTTTTTTAAATAGATAGAGTGATTCATTAGGAAAGTTTTAGTACATAATTTATTAGGTTTTATACAAAGCGGGCGAAGCCGCGGGAAGAAAGCTAGTTATTTGATAAAACACTAAACAAAATAAGCCCACAATGGTAATAACAAAAGGATAAATATCAATTTAATGGTATATAGAAATAATACAACAACATTGCGGACAACCGAATGGACAAACAAATCGATTTGTCAATCACAATAGATTTTTATCCGGTCGTTGCGTTTCAATACACGGGATATTAGCTATAAAATCATTTGTAGAAGTTATCAGGTCGTGGTGAAATAATAATACGATTTTGAAAGGGTTTCTTGTATTTTTAGATCAATATATTTTGCTATTTCGTTGACAAAAGCGCTTAAGTATCAAAATATAAAAAGAAATATGTATTTCTTATGTTAAACTTTAATACATGAATTTGTCAGGATTTTAAAATTTTAAAAATGAAAAAAAAAAAAAAATGAAAAATATATTTGTTTAAAAACCATAATATGTTTGTACGCTTTACACATATTCGTTTTACGCGTATTTATATAGGTAACGATACTCTTTTTTTATAAAACGTATTTAATCGCACATTTTCATTATCATTCAATTTCTTATGTATCATGATTCATGATATAATATTAACAACTATAAATCATAAACTACCAGTCTATCTTAAACATACGTAGTATAAAACTAAATCACATTCAATTTACATGTAAAAGTCGCCTATAAAATTCTATGCAATAAATGTACATCCTTAATACTTCAAACTATTAAAAGAACTGATGAATATCCCATAAAACCGTATCCATTACAAGATACGGCCTTCAAAATATTCCCATACGATAAAAGCCAACAAAAAGCGAAGGTCAACAAACCACATACTTTAGAAGCACAAAACGATCAACCGAGCATCCTTTCAACGCTCTAATCAATAGCTTTTATAATCGATATGATAGGTCCTTAAAATTGAAAGCCATTGCATTGCAATTTGAATCTAATAATATAGGGATAGAGACAGTATTTGTGTGCATTTTAAATTTGGGTCGGTTGTACCATAGTAAATAGAATACGAACAGTAATGTAAGGTAACTAAGCCTTTTCGATACAATAATTGCCTACGCAAAATTGAAGCGATAGGGATGTTACTTTGTTAATCTTTAATTCTTTAACTTATCAAAACGGCGATACTTCGCGGCCGTTGGACGAAGACGTTTCATGCTCTCTTCGAAATGGACACACGCTACTAATAACTCCACGACCGACGCGACGTCTGCTTACGAATTACGTTACGTTATGTTTCTGAGCCATTTCGAACGTCTTAAGGTACTTTCCGTACTGTTCTTCTCTGTACTGTGGTTGTACCTCTAAATGGGTTTAAATATTCGGGAATCCAAGCCGGTTGTTATTGTCCGAGTCATATTCGGGTCATTGTTTGAGGGACACCGCTGGACCATTGTTTGCCCTATTAGCGGCGAGATGACGCAATCGTAATGTAATCGATAGTCGATTAGATGACGATGATTGTTAAAAAGGATAACGAGTTGGGATTTGAAAAAAATCGATGGAATTATGGTTCCTTAAGGTGTTTGTAGTGAAGCTTGCTTGTATTTTTTAGCTTTTTTATTATTAACAATTCATGATGCTTATTTTTATATTTTATAAGTATGCTTCTTTTTATAACTTAAAAATAAATTTCAATGTGCTTAGAATCGATTTATGTCAAGATTTAAAAAAAATATAAATACCTTTTTCGGGTGCGTACGCATGAAATATTATAATATTCATTTATCACAATACGAATCAAGAATATATTATTTAATTTATCTTTTATACAGGTATTTTACATTTATACTACAACATTGTATTACAATACACATAACCCGTACCGAATACCATGAGTTGCATTAATTTCCACATGAATACGTTATAATAGCCGATAAGTAACTACAGTGATCACTGGAGTGGAATTTACGACTTCCCGAAGGCCGGTCCCAAATAACCATCCTATATCGATAGGATTTGCGTTGTGGTTGGCTGGTTTTATTCACTTATATGATAATATATTAGTAGCTAGAGCCCGTGGTGTCACTCGCTTAGTATATGAGAAAAAATTGTCTATGTAATCTACTAATCCAGTCTATAATCATGGCCTATTTTTTTGTGAAAAAGTAACAAATAAACATGCAAACATTGTTACAAACTTTGGCATTAAATTAGTAGGAAGTTCAAATACAGAACTAAAAATAGAAACTAGTTTATTTTAGACTGATCTTTCGATGAAAAAAAAAATGAAACAGATTTTATTTTCACTAAAAATAATCAAAAGTTTCAAGTTACATTTCAATGCGACAGCGTGCATATCATTAAGCGCGTCGCACAATAAACGAAAAAAAACGCGCGTTCCCATACCCACGCAAAAAGGCTACAAAATTCGAACGCGAAAGCATAATGCCTGCAAATTGAGAGCGTGTTCGCGCTCACCCTGCGACTTTTTCAAACTTTTGCGAATACGATAAATTACAAGATACTCTTGAACGGATGCGAAATAAATTTTGTTGTTGGACATTCGCTTTTCGGTCAGCAGCCGAATGGCCGAAGCAAAACGACACGCGACCGTCGGGCCCGTATACATTTTAGATGGAATACAGGAACACGTTGGCCGTTTTTAAAATATACGATGTTTTGTCGAGTTTCCATTTTTGATATTCGTGAATGGTATGCGCGCTTCAAGACCTTTGTGGGTTTCTTTTTGGGTTCGATAAACTTTTAAATTGATATGTGAGGTGAAGCATTTTTGTAATTTATCTTAATATTATGTAATAATTTATTACAAGCAATATAACATTTTAACATCTTAATTGGATGTTATCAATCAAAAAGTGCTGCCAAAAAATTATTAATATTTATTTGTTGCTAAAAAACTTATACAAAAACACGCACTAAAAACAAGAGGAAAACATACGACGTTATTACATTTTATTTATTACATACTTATTTTCAAATTTACTCAAATATTATTATTCATAATCCGCATAACATAAATACAACTAATTGCGACACACAAAACACGTTCCCGTTTTTCCAACTAAATATCTCAAGTCAACAGCCCTCAAAACAGGTTGAATATTCCGATCATATTTTATCCGAAGCCCCAAATGAGCTGCTTTGTAATGCAACAAATAAATATTTGGACTTATTTACGACTGTTGAAGATTTATAACAATATATAGCTACTTTTTGCCGTGTTTCGAATTTAATGATGTCACTCATTACTCGGTGCCCGCTGAGAGGAGGTGCAAAAAGGGAACGTTCAGCATATATCGGTCATAATTTACCTTTAATTAACGTGAGGTGCAAAAAATTCTGAGAGCGATTAAGAAATTTAATCGTTAAGAGTCACAGACTCTTCACTCTAGTGCTAACGCTTGAAACGCTTAATGAATGTCGAAAATTATTTCGAATATAAACTTGAATTAGTTTACGAGTACACCTATAGGCTATATAAGTGCGCTGATGTACTCCGATAATTATAAATGCAAAAAAATTGCAAATGATGGTTTTTGCTTAATCACACAATTCATTACAGTCATATGAAACTTGTAATGTATTTCCCAAAAACCTCTGTAATCATGTTTACTTTTTATCACATTTCGATTATTCAAACCACAAAACAGGTACTAAACAAAAACATACACTCAAAATCTTCCTTCAAATTTGTTGTTATTAAAAATACATTAAAATACGCGGCAACATGTACCAATGACCACTCATCTTTATTTTACAATACAAAAAGCGAAAATCGAGTTGACTGTCTTGTTAATACATACTGCAGCTGCGTTTTAACACAATCTTTTATATTTATGAATTAATGCTTTTTCCTTTCATTCGATACGTAATCAAATAATTAAGGTTTCGTAAATAATTAACTGGATACGTATCCAGGCAGAATTTTATCATGAGTTACGGCTGTTTAACTGAAAATTATGTTAATTTAAGGCACAATTGATAGCATTAAATGTGCATTTATTCAAGACCATTCGTTTTTATTTAACTCTTATAAATTTATCTCGTTCATTCATATATATATAAAAGACGAATAAAATGTTTGGATCGGTTTGAATGTTATCGATACGTGGTTTAAATTATATTTATAAAATGCCTAGCTTTCCACTCGCGGCTTCGCCCGCGTTTTCAAAGAAAAACCCGTATAGTTCCCGTTCCTGTGGGATTTCCGGGATAAAACCTATCTTATGTGTTAATCCAAGTTACCTCCTTTATGTGTGCTAAATTTCATTGTAATCGGTTTAGTAGTATTTGCGTGAAAGAGTAACAAACATACATGCATATACACATACATCCATCCTCACAAACTTTCGCATTTATAATATTATAGATTAGTAGGACTTTTTAAAATCGTGGACCACTTTAATCAGATTTAAATCAGTAACTTCTTAGTTTTTCATTTGTGGTTATAGCGGTATTTTATCATCAAATCACTTTATTTATAGTACTTGTAAACAGTAGCCATAAAAGTGAGTCATTTATTAATTATCCATGTTTTACTTTATATTCAGATTTCCAAGAATAATGGTCTATTTTAACATCAGTACCCTCAAGATCCTTATAAACAAGCTGAAGTTGTACTTTAGAAACTTTGTATGACTTTCCAAGTTATACCTTTGTTCGCGGTTTCGTACTTCCAACCGAGATATAATTTACACAAGTTTATACACTTAGATTGAGACGTTTTATTATATTCAAAGCAAAATAATTTTAAGCAAAAATAAATGTTAAAGTATTTTGTACCGAGCTTATTTGTACTTACTGCTATAATTCTTTTGAAACAACGTATAATTTTTCTCTTATTTGGTTTTGGGCATTTATTTTCTTATATTTCTTATTTCCGTTTCAAACTCCAGGAATGAGAAATAAATGGCATATCAAGCATAAACACTCAAATCCATCAAAATTGTTTAATTTCCATCCTCTGCGGAGTTTGCTGGTCTCCGTCGAAGTTGATTGCCGTGGCCTAATTTCAACCAGAAAACAATGAAATGACAATTTTACTTCTATCAAAATACTACGAAATAATTACAATCTCATCAATCAAAAGCTTTCAGTTAGTTAGTATTTTTACAACAAATTTAATAAATTGACAGATAGCATTGAATGAATGTTTGTAAATAATATTATTCATTCATCAAAATAAGAGCATTTAAAATAGTCCTAAAGTTACAATAAGTTTATCACTTATCAAGCATGCTGACTTTACTTCGTGTAAAAACTTTATGGGCCCTCGCTCATTTGATGGGCAGTGCTGCCAACCTGTGCGGCACCATTGCGGCGATTATGAAAACCTACAATATACCTGCAACCAAATCTACAGAGACAATCACGTAGGCCCTCTACACTATCGTGATTGTCTCTACTCGCCCAACGCTGCCTGTTTTAAAGCGTGTGAAGACCAATAGATAGCGCGATTCACAAATGTCACAATACTCCTAAGTACATAAACCACTAGAACACAAGGCAATTGCATTCTATGCCTGGATGCATCTCACATGTTAATAGCAGCCAATATTCTTATGCCATCACGTACTATCGTCACGATTGTAACTGACGATGTTACTAATCGATCTATGTTATTCAATTGGTATTGAGAAATAAATGACGCGATGATTTAAAATAGCACCTTTACAGTAGCTGTGGTTGTAAATGATTTTACGGCGTTTTATTTAATAGGGCATAGAAAAAAGGGCGTTTATCATGTTAAGTGTAAAGCTACCCTTACTTATATCTTCTTATATATAAAAATGAAGATTTTATCTTTATATATAAAAATGAATCGCAAAATGTGTTGGTAAGCGCATAACTCGAGAACGGCTGAACCGATTTCGATAATTCTTTTTTTAATATATTCCTTGAAGTACGAGGATGGTTCTTATGTAGAAAAAACGTAAACATGTACCACGGGCGAAGCCGGGGCGGACCGCTAGTTGTATAATAAAAGTTCTTACGTAGTTATATAACCAATACAAATTAATTAGGTAATTGATATAAATATGTAGATTTTTGCTGATCTTTGTTCTAATAACTTAATAGATTTTCTGAAATTTTATAGAAAATAGATCAATAATCTGATTATGAAAGAAGTAAGCATGCCGCATACTTGTTTGGTAATCGGATAAAGCTTTTAAATGCTGCTGCATGGTTAATTTTAGACTTTAATTTATAAATATAGTTCTCTACTTACATATTCTTAAATCATACATACACTATTCTACGCTATTTATTTCTTGCATAAACAAGACAACATGGTGAGTGGTGACGTACATCTGTAAATTACATGCTTGTTAAAATAAATTGGTTATTCGGTTCAATATTTAATTTTAATAACATCTTTAATTAATTACGTATTTTTTAATGTTTGTACTCCTGTAAAGTTGAGAGTAAAGTTTTTTTTTCTTTCTTTAATGGAATATTATGCATTGTTATATCAAGTTGATATTGTAGAATGTAAACAAACAGATTACCTACACTCAATAAAATCATTAAGGTCATAACACATTTCTCTTCAAAAACAAAAGTACAATTCAAAAAACTTTCTAGCTATATTTTAACAAACAATAGAAACCCACTGAAAAGATAGCTACGTGGTTTCAGACGATGCATGGCTTAAAAAAAATACTTCCAATACATATTCGCCTCATTTCTAAATTGTCGCCAGCTTTTGCCCCGGGGAAGTCCCCGTGGGACATCAACTAATTACCCTAAAAGCGTTCAGAAATCTCCCCAGTTTTGATTTGTATATGGACGTTTTTATGAACGTAGTCTGGCAAGCACTTTGTTATTAAATTGGAAAATTAATGAACGTGCGTAATATGAAGGGTTTTAAGAGTGTATGGCGTTAATTAAGTATTAACTTAATTTAGAAGTTAAAACAAAGATAAAATACATTATAATATATATTGGGTTTTGACAGAATAGTTAACAATCCTACATTGCTATTACGTTGGTAGAGATTGTCTAATCTAAAAATGAACGCCCCTCCACTAAACTTAATTGTTTCAATGTGTGAGGACAAATAATTATTGAACCACTTTATATGTGTGCGCGCGTCGATTCTACTGCAAACTTTGACACTCGCGCACTGATTTGTCAACTAATCGGGCGATCAGTTCAGGTGCCTAGCATTGTATGGCGGGGAGAGCGCGCTATGTACGGAATGACACGTCCGTTCTGTCGTGCATCGCGTCATTTATGCACTAGTTGGCCAACTGGTCCTGTCGTTCGGGCATGGACGGGACTGGAGGACTGAACGACCAATGAGGCAGACCAATTTGTGTGTATTGCGTCTATACACGTACTTTGAATGTGAGCGTAAGCCGTAAACACAGTGGAGGGGCGTTCATTTTTAGATTAGACAATCTCTACGTACATAATTATATAGAAAGATTATTTATAGTAGAAAACTATATTTCTGAGTGCTTGAAGCTATATATTTTTTCTGTTTTATCCGATCTAGTCTCCAGATAAAACCAGGAAAATATGTCTTTCTAATAATAGTATTATAATAGTTGACATATTAAAAGTCGAGATGTGCTTATAAGCTTTGTTGGTAGTGCAAGACGGAGAGCGTGGGATGCATTTTCTATTCAATTTTGTTGTGTATAAGAGATTTTCTGTTATATTTTTAACCTTTATAAATTTGTTAAGTCGTTCAATATATTTTTATCCTGTGTAAATATGATTTTAGACTCTAACATTTAGAGGGTTGCAAGTTGTATTATTGAAATTGATAAGGATATTTCACAGCCAGCTGGTTGAATCAGCCGTTTAATTATTAACCTAGGCTGTTTATTATATAACGCCGATGAATTAACTACTTAATGAATGATATTTGTTATCCATATCGTTAAATATTACAACTGCACATCGCTTAAGAAAATTCGATTGAAATAAAATAATAGTCACCTAAGTTACTGAAGTTAACAACAAACCTATGTTTGAATCCTTGAATTTGTTTGTGTAACAAAACTTCATCTATGAAAAAAAAACTAATAGACCTTAATCCATTTTATATCAAGACAAACCCAGATTTCTTAATCCACCAATAATTGTACCTAAAACCTCACTACTAATGTACTAACGACTATAATATAGAAGGCAATAAGCAGAATACAAATTAAATAAAGGATAATGCAAAAAGCAAACACTTCGCATTAAAATATCGTGATTGACTACTTATTGATGACATCAACACAAGCAGCATGTAGTACCACAGTAAACAGAATACACACAGTAGCGAAACTCCGTATAAAACGCCGTCACTGCTTGTGAGTGTCTGTGATGATCTGGTCGATGCGTATATTTGTGTAAATGAGCCATTTCGAACGTTTTGAAGGGAGTTTTTATTTATTTATTACTGATTTCTTATAGCTAGGTATTCTGACAATAATTATATAATAATAAATCAAATACGCTAATTAAAAGAAATTCTTCTAATAGAAATAAAAATATGTGTCAAATAAAGATAAGTAAGGTCACAATGTATTAAAAAAATTAGGACCAGAAAAGGAAAACATACCGTGTTCAAATATACTTTTGCTACTGTTTGTATCTGTTTACCGTGTTAGTACATTAATAACAAGCAATGATAGCGCGAACGTGCCTGCTTGATACTTATAATCTTTAATATTACGACTGTATTATTATTCAGTTATCGGTAATAAGATAAATGAAACCTTTTTAAGTTGTGTATTAAATAGTTCCTTGAATTTGGTTGTACAGCAGTTTAAAGTTGACAAATAATTTAACTCGATGAAATTGAGCAATGGTTATTTAATAGGAAGCTGTGACCTAATATTTTTATAGTGTACACTCTTCATATATGTAATATTGTTATATAATTTTTCTTATAAATATGTATTTCGACTATGTGTATCAGTTATCCGAAACCGTTATTGTAACAGTAAAGGCTCAAGCCCGGTCCTATAGAATTACATACAAAAAAAAAAAATTAAAGATTTATCTTGTGGTTAATTTATTACTTTATCAACATCGATTATTCAAAGTGTTGCAATAACAACTTATTCTTAAGCATGATAAAGTTTACTTAAATTCACTTGTGTTTACAAAAATGCTACCAAGTTTAACGTGTTCTTTTAAGGTAATGTTGTATCTCAGTTGATCGTGTCATGGTTTATGAACCGGTTACGTAATTGCTAAGAGTTGAGTAATTACATCATATTATGTGAAAAATATGTACGTACATCACGAAAAGGGCTAATTGTTATTATTTATGTATTTTGTAAGGCTTTAATATGTTGGGAACAAAAAAATATAAAGTTGTAAATATATTTTATGATTATTAAAGCTACGGTATGTAAATGGATAAGAAATAAACGTTTATTACTATAATTACTTACTAATTATGAATTATTATATTTCCAGGTCATGTAAATGCACCTTTTTTTTATAGTGGAGAATGCATTTAGGCATACCCAGGGCACTCGGGGGAAGAGCCCTGGGTTATGTCGGACTCACCCTGCTGAGTGCAGGGTCCTACCGACTAAACTCCACTCTGTTCCGCCGTGCCGCTTTATTGACGGGGCCGCGGGTATTCGGTAGAACCGCGTCCGCAGACCCGTCAGCATGTAAATGCACCTCAAACTCACGGGCTGTCAGTCTATCGGCTGATAGACTGACAGCCCGTGAGTTTAAGCTCATCTATGAAGGATTTAAATACCTTTCGAGTGTAAAACTTTCCTATCTAAACAATATCAAACAATACTAGAATATCATGCGCCTGCGTTCATTAACCTGTCTGCTGGCTTAATCCAAAGAATTATACGATAAACTGAATAAAGACCTATCGCGTTTTAGTAATAGTCTAGAGTAATAAAACGTGTATAATAAAATACTAACGACCTATATACTCTGTACCCACCAACCGTGTAAAAAACCACCATTAAATTTTATTAACGCAATTGAATGTTATTCTTAACAATGTATTATCGGCAAATTGTGAACGCATCATTGTTACGTTTAAAAATATCTTTAAAAACATATTCAAAGGTATTTTTTCAGATTTATTTGTCATCAAACATTTAAAATATCAAGGTGCATTGCTTCTACTATACTATAGCTATATTTTATCAAAACATAACGAACTCTTCTGGATATTTTTATCATATTATTTTACTTTGATATAGTACAAATTAGTCTCGTTACATTCGTCAGTAAAATTCTAGCATAATGAATGTAATTTTTTAATTTGTTACTTCATAAATTTTTCTGACTTTACACCACTATTCATGAAGCAAAGTACACGCGTTCGTTCAACTCAACTACTTATGTGATAGCATAATTATCTAGCTACATATACCTTGAAAACGTAACTTTTATAGTACATCGATTTACACGTTCTAGCTCTATGCGGCATAAAAATTGCATCGATTTGCCTTCAATGATCTTCATGTCAATTTATACGCGTATAACGCACTCGGCACATGCAGCTTTTCTATTTTGCAATATTATTTTTATGACGAGGCTTAGAGCAAGGTGTGAAGGTATCCTTAAGAATGGATTACATTGAAATAAGGTAAGGTAGCTTATATATGTGATATATGTTATAATTATACAGAAGTATCTCCAGGAATTGGATGAAATCTTGAAGCTTTCCTTCCAACTCGTAATTTCTATATAGGTACCAATTCGGAGTTTATTATTATTATTTTTAAGAGAACAACTATAGAGTTTCTTGCCGGTTCTTCTCCGTATAATATACTCATATCTCCATATATACTGCACTCCGAACCGGTGGTAAATGATAAAAATATGTTATGAAAAAGTGCTTCTAGACGCAGTCTAATTGAATAAATAAATGTTTGAGTTTGAAGTTGCTAGAAAAAAGGAACCGATATCTAAATTTTTCATTAGACAAAACCGTGAAACAAACACTAAAACAAAAATGGCGTCGTTAAATTAATTAAACCACGTCCAAGAGTGAACTATTCCGATTTCAGATTATACTAATTAGCGTTACGGAACATTGTTCGTTTTGTTTTATTAATTTGATAATATCGAAGTGAAATATTATGGGAATTCCTTTGCGCCGCTTTAATTGCCTTTTTTATTGTGCTCGTAATAATTGTAGGCACGTGATGTTTGGTCCTTGAACAAGTTTATTGTGTGCTTTTTTATTTTTCTCGTTTTAAGCTATTCCAAGGACGTTTAAATAATTTCACGCTCTCCTTTAAATATAATGCAGGTACAATATAACATCTCTTAAGATCTAGTCTGGGCTTGAATTTGATCTTCCATCTTCTACGGCCATAAAATGTTAATAGCTAGCTTTCAGTCCGCGGCTTTGCCCGCTTTGTCTGAAACTTATACACTAAAACCTACCTCTGGAACGTCTCTATGTATTAAAAAGGTACACCAAAATCTGTTGCATAGTTTTATAGACCTAACAAAATACAGAACCTTTTGAAGTGAAACTTTTACGCGCGTTGAGATTAAAATTTCAAGGTCACGTCATGGTAATACCGTCACGTCATGGAGTAAGGCGACGATTTTGATATCTTTGAATCTTTCCAAAGAAGTTTCACTTCTGACACATGTGCTCGCACGCTTTTTTTCTAAGTAGCGATTAAAAAAACGCACAAACTAGCCGTAAGAAGATGCAAAGATCCATTGCGCTAAGTGAAGTGACCTTCGGCCACAATTCTGTACAACACCGTTAATGGACTACATGCTCTGTTGGGTCAATGCCAATAAATGACGTATCGCAATCGTTTTGAAGCTTTGCAGTTCTTGTATTGAATTTAATAGGTGTTTGTTGAATGTGTGGTAAAAGATAACTTTTAGAGAAGTTTTTTCTTTTCCAGAGTCAGATTTACTTTTACACACAAATTAATTATATAATTTTATAGAGTAAAACAAATATATTAAGATTATAAAGAGATAAAAGATTAATCAATAAAATATAAATTATATTGGTGCCATCAAACTAGTTTCTCATCAATTACACTAAGAAATAATATAGCATTTGACTAATGAAATAATTTTACAAATCGATCTACTCTTTTCGGATATATTATCTACTGCCAAAAATCTAAGGTAAACGGTATATAGTAAACTAGTTGTGTCCCAGTTTTACCCAATAGCCTTCCTCGATAAATCTAACACCGAAAGAATTTTTCAAAGTGTAGATATATAGGTATAAATAAATGATAATCATATGAAGCATTTCCGTTTGAATAAATCTTTAATGACGTGAATTATTACAATAATATATTCGCTGCACACGTGTTAACATAAAATATTAGCGAATAGAAATATCCCTTTATACGACAGTTTATAGTATATTCGCTTGTTTAATGAGAATTAGCTATAAACATAATATTACGACCGCGACGCTATTTCTTCTAATAATCTGAATAAATAGGTGTAGAATAATGCATATTTGGATTTTGTATGTAAGATCACAACTGCTAAAACTTATATCTATTTTGTGTTACATTTAAGTTTGATTTTACAGATGAAAACGTAATAAATGAATTTCCTCAATCACAGAGTAATTCCATATTATCATGTTATACATATTGATGTTATTACCTATATTTACCTACTTTAATGTAAAGTCAATAGAGCCATTGATACCTTGAACAAAAAAATCGCCACAGAAAAAAAATATTGTTCACTTCAACGTACTTAGAGATAAGCTTAAAATAGTTTTTATTTTTATTTTTATCCGATACTAAAAGCTCTTATACCATAGTTCAACGAATCGAATCGAGATACGATCTCGATGGCACGAATCTTGTAAAAATGTATCGAGATATATTTTTATATGGTTCTGCACGTGAACAATATTAAAAAAACGGTTTTAACGGATTTCAAAAGTAATTTTTAGATTTTTGAAGTGAAACTTCTTTATCGGGGTTGAAAAAAAATTTAGTGTAACATTTTTTCGTTACGCGTGACATTTTTCCGTTACGCGCCATCTTTTTCTTATCCCTACCACGCGTGATTCGACGTATTTCTGTAAAGTTGCATATAGTAAATTATTTTTTGAAAAATAAGGTCAAAGAATTTTCACTTCTTACGTGTGTACACTAGTACACGCACACATTTTTTTTTCTGTATCATGATATATTCCTTGAAGTACGAGGATGGTTCTTATGTAGAGAAAACGTAAATATGTACCACGCGCGAAGCCGGGGCGGACCGCTAGTAGTTTAAAAAAATCATAATATGTAATACATACACACACCTATATTAATACATACAGATATATTGCAAATGTAGAATGTACCTAAGTTTCATCTCGATACATGCAGTGGAACACAGATGAACCTCGTCAGAATTAGAACTTCTAATTTCGACCAACACACGATGACTACAGTATATTCGAATAATAGTACCCTAAAACTTATACCATAAACCAAATTATCATCATTAGATACACTTCATATACTTATAATTGCCATAAAAACGTGTATTAATAATAGCACTTACAATACATTCGGTTTCAAATTAGTAATTGATGTGCGCAAAAAATCGAAACCCGATTTATTTCTGGTGATTTGAAAAAACAAACTCAAACACAATGGAATAGAATTATTTTTTACTTGTGAATTCGCAAATAACTAATACGAATGCTTTGTAATAGAGTTATGAGAATTATATAGTTTGATTAAGTGTATTCGATTTAATTAAATGCGGGCATTGACCTTATTTCTAGGAATACAGCTGTCAATCATGGTAACAATATGATACTAATTTTAAGTCCTTAAACCTGTGTAACATCCTGGAAGGTGCAACAGGCATATAAACAAATGTTTATGTCCAAAAATAATTTGTACCTATCTCTATTTTCTGTAGCGTTCTTCCTTCCTTACTTTTTCTATAGCTGTAAATAATTCGTCTTTTAATTTAAAAACCATCTTGGACAACACGAAACTTATAACATCTACAAAATAAACAAAAAGTATCCCTATTTTGGTCCCATAAAATATAGAGTTCATTTACGTATTCATGAATGCTGATACAGTCATTTCGCAATGACAGTAAAAATAACTCCAGTATATATAATATGCTCTCCGTAATCAGTTGCAGAGTAAGTTGTTATCCGGTACCCATACTATTTATAACATACACTTATTCCAACTGTCAACGTATGAAAAAATCTCAATGTATTTTGGATTCGCACTTGTATTTCCCACGCTGCAGGCTTCTCTAGTTATCAACTCGTATGTTATAGGACTTTATGTCTTATTGCATTGAAAATGGGGCGATAATGGAGTGTAGATAAGATGTCCGACATTGTCCATAACTAAGCAAGACAGCGTATTAAAGAAGCGCATTCGCGTGTTTGGTTAAGGGGATTTCACACAAATGTATCTTTGATACATTATGTATATATGATAAGAAGTGACTGGACTTTTTTATATAAAACTTTTTATGAAACTTTAAAAAGTCAGTTTTAAAAATATTAATCAATATTTAAAAAGTGAAGGAGCTACAGCAGAAATATTATTTTAATTTTGGTAGATACATGTATAGGTAAATACATTACAAATCGTATGTGTAATGAAATATTTAAAGGCCAATGTCATTATTGATATTCAAGTAATATTTTAAGCTGAATATTAAGGTATATTTAAACCATTTGAAGATCATAAAATATCTTGATCTTGAGAAGTCCATTTCAAACGCTTTGCGTTCAGAAGCGCGTAACAAAATAGTATTTTGAATAAAATATCCGCGAAAGATAATTCTGTAAATTAATTTACAATTTTGTTATTAATTTAAACTTTCCCTAACTATTCCGAGAGAAGAAATTACGGCAACCGTTTGAAGTTAAAGTTAGAAATTGTTTATTCATGTAAGATATAAATTTCGACGTAGTTTACGAACGAATGTTTACGAATACGAAATTATTTTATCATTTACCTATTTGATTTTAATTGTTGTTTCTATTATTTTGTATTTAACAACTTATTTGTTAAGTAATTAAAATAGATAAATAACTGATTTCTTGCTCTCGTTTTGTATAATGCTATAGGATGTTATCATAATATTGTCATATATTTTCTATTTGGAAAACGTAACTTATTGTTTTAAATAACATAAAAACGTTATAAACAAACAATAATAATGATGGCTTCTTCCAATCTCGTCTCTCTTTCCTCGCACGAAAGTAGATAAATACATTAATAGATATATTATTGCGTTTTCAAAAAACGCTGCGTTTAACGCATCACGTCTGAAGACGCTCTTATCAGCCAGGTGCATTTTAATTGCTCACTGGACCCATAACGAGGTTATTCATATATTGTAATTATTGGTGCCGGTTTATACGAAATAAATTTTAAAATTGTACCTTCAAAGGCCTTTCTTTATTGATATTTATTC